>NC_041386.1:356943699-356998430 GCF_002162155.2 Triticum dicoccoides | reverse complement strand
ATCGTGGCCGTTCGCAGTTTGGGGGCTAGACATTCTGGGCCTGTTCCCTCGGGCGCCAGGGGGCTATCGCTACCTCTACGTCGTTGTGGACAAGTTCACCAAGTGGGCTGAGGTTGAAGCTATCCGTACCATCCCAGCACGCTCCACAGTCAAGTTCATCAAGGGTCTCGTGAGCCGGTTTGGGGTCCCTAACCGTATCATCGCCGACAATGGTTCGCAATTCACCAGTAATCTCTTCAAAACATACTGTGCTAACCTTGGAACGCAGATATGCTACGCCTCGGTGGCACACCCCCAGAGCAACGGCCAGGCCGAGCGAGCTAACGCGGATTTCCCGAGGGGCCTCAAAGCCAGGACCTTCAAGAAGAAGCTGGAGGCTTGCTGCAGGGGCTGGTACGACGAGCTCCAGTCCGTGTTGTGGTCTATCCGCACAACCGCAGCCAAGTCGACTGGCGAGACCCCGTTCTTCCTCGTATACGGAGCAGAGGTTGTCCTCCCTCACGAGGTCAGGCGTCGCTCCGCACGGGTCCTGGCGTTCGACGAGACGCAGCAGGACGCCATGCGGGGGACATATCTCGTGCTGGGGGAGGAACGCCGTCGAGAAGCCGCGCTACGAGCGGCAAGGTATCAACAGGCGCTACGGTGATACCACTGCTGCAACATCTGCCCCAGAACTCTTGAGGTAGGGGACCTCGTGCTCAGACGGGTTCTCTCCAGGGATGGGCTGCACAAGCTGTCTCCCATGTGGGAGGGCCCATTCAAGGTTGTTCATGTTTCCAGGCCTGGCTCCGCGCACTTGGAGACCCCGGAGGGGGTACCCGTCCACAACGCATGGAACATTCAACATCTCCGAAGGTTCTATCCCTGAGCAAGGCCTAGCGCCTATGGAAAGGCTCGGTGCCTGTGAAGAAGGCCAATGCCTGTGAAGCTGCCGCATTTTGGAAAAGGCCCGGTGCCTGTGAAGAAGGCCAATGCCTATGAAGTTGCCGCATTTTGGAAAAGGCCCGGTGCCTGTGAAGAAGGCTAATGCCTATGAAGCTGCCACATTTTGGAAAAGTCCCGGTGCCTGTGAAGAAGGCCAATGCCTGTGAAGCTGCCGCATTTTGGGAAAGGCCCGGTGCCTGTGAAGAAGGCCAATGCCTGTGAAGCTCGCCGCCCGTGACACTCTCACGTAATAATGAGTGGGGTTGTACACGCCCCGGAGTCTCCGGAGTGCCGCCCTCGGGCCTCGGGGGCTCCCGCCCACGCCTAGTGGCAGCACTTAGCTCTGCGCTGGTGAGAAGATGTCGAAGACTAGAATAGGTGCCGGACGCGGCTTTTTCATTTGCTTTCTGCAGTTGGCTTGTTCGTTCCTGTTTGAAGTTTTACTGGAGTTGTTGTTGTCCCAGGCTTGTGACTCTTTATCTTTTTCACCCACTTGCCTCGTTTTCTCTCGCAAATCTCGCGAGGGAGGTTCGCGGGTGCCCTCGCGAGTGCTTTCTGCCCCGATCGTTTGAAGCTTTCCTGTCCGGGTCCACTGCAGGAGCACCCCTCCCAGTTCATGCCCCACGGGCATCGTGACACGAGCGCAGGACCTGGGCCGATTGCCCCCACAACCATACCGAAGGCTACTCCTCCTGCTAATCCTTGCAGGACATGAAGCGTGCGGCGAGGCCTCAGCCTCGGGAGGCGAGGACCGCGTCAAGCCCCACTGAGCTAAATAATTCCCGCACATGGGCACGCGGCGCAGAAACATAGCGTAGAAATAGCGGAAGCAGCACGATGATCAACAACAACAGTTCTAACACGCCCCCGCGGGGCCCTACACTACCTTCTTTTTCCGCGCAGGGAAAGAAGAAAAACAAAATGGGCACGACTTGCTCGGCACCAACTTGCGGCGAAAGCTCGAGCTGCCTCTGGGGGCTCAGGCGGATCCCTCCTCTCGCTTCATCGGGGCGCGATGGCGGGCTGACCCGCTACCTTCACCCAGGCGGGCACGACGGCGCGGGGGCTGGTCGCGGACACCGCTGGAGGAGCTGCTGCCTGAGAGAGAGTCACCGAAGCTTGGCGAGCCCCGAGCACCGCCGCCTACACGTCGGCCGCCGCCTTCATCCTGGTCAGCACCGGGGCTGGGCAGGCGGCCGCGGTCATCGTCTTTGGGGTAGCACCCAGTGCGGCGACCATCTTCCCCGAACACCCTCACGTAGAGGGTGGCGTCGCCATCGAATTTGAAGTGGAGGGTGCACCGCCGGCTCAGGCCGCGCGCACGGGCAAACGTTTGCCAGCCGCGGGTCAGGACCGCATTCCTAGAAGCGGAGACCTCCAGCAAAGCCCAGGAGGCCCTGTTGCAGCAACCATCTGCCTGAAGCCAGAGGCCGCCCCGAGCGCCGGCCGACAGTTCACCTACAAAGAAACAAGGGAGCTGGATCCAGGTGCTGGTCGGGTCCGCCGACCACATGACAAACTCCAGCAGCACCTCCGCCGAGCGAAAGCGCGGCCTGGGGGCCTCGCGGCCACGACGTGCCTCCCATCAGCAACCGAGCGCTCACCACCACGCAGGGAACCGCCTCCATGGCCACGAGAAGCCACTACGGGGACCGCGGGGTTCTTGTGAGGGCGGCCCCGGCCGCGCTTGGTTGGTGGGGAGTCTGGCCCTGCCGGATGAGCTTTTCCTTTCTCCACGGCCGAGAATATCTTCGGCGGAGCCATGGGAATGGCGAGTAGCCAAGAAGTAGAAAAGGAGTAGCAGGAAGGGATAAGCTAACGAGGCTCGCACAGTCTCGTACTTATAGCTGGAGAAGGCCAACCGCCAACCACCATGATCGTAGGTAATCATGACCCATTTCTCTGCATGCATGGACTTGTCAAGGCGTGCGGTTGCCGAGGCATCGTTGGGAAGTGCATACGCCCATGTCCAATCTTTCACCACGCGGCGCCCAAGGCCGCAGGCTATTGGGGCCCGCGGCGCTTCGCGCTTGCCCCTTCGCTTCTCTGCTAGGCCCAGCCCGGGCGTGCCTCGGGCCCGGGGGCTACTGTCGGCGTTCTGGGAATGGGGGTCCCTAGACTTGCCTGCCTGCGGCCTGCGGCGTGGCTCGAGTGGGGGCCCAGTGCGGCCCAACTTCATCAGCTTAAACTCAAGACCCTCGCGAGGGGCCAAGACCTGCGGGGCGGACGACAGGAAGCTTCCTCAGGAGTAGCCTCATTAGGCAGGCTCACGAGGAGGCGGAGAGATCAAGGCAGGGGCACCTCGCGAGGAGCCCATGACGCAAGCCGTGACGATCGAGATCAGGTGGGCGCTGGCCCGTGCAGTGTCCTCGTTTCCCCTTTGGTGCAAAGGGAGCAAGCATAGTCCAAGGCATTGGGCAAAGGTTACCATTCCGGTGCAACGAGACCAAGACCAGCAGAGCGGCAGGACGGAGGTTACCATGGAGCCCAAGACGGCGTCATCACCAGTGCTTTAGGAAGCCGAAGACCACCTTTGGTCAGGATAACTTATACTGGATGTTCCCCTTCAAAATGGCCAATTGTTGGTGCCCTTCCCACTCATATTTTGGGAAGAGGACCAGGGCCTCTCTAAGTAGGACTAGCCACCATAGAGGGGGGGATCCGTACCGAGTAGAACACACCGCACCAGCTCAAGAACACCTCTCGCGAGGCCGTTCTTCCCCTATATTGTTCATCATCAGGCCCTGAGGCAAACCACCACACCACACACCGGAGTAGGGTATTACACCACATCAGTGGCCCGAACCAGTATAAACCTCGTGTCCTTCAGTGTTCTTCTTCCCAATCTAGATTTCTTGCCAGTCGTAGAAGCATGAGTCGGTAGGGGAAAGATCTCCGTGCGCCCCCCAGAGTTCGAACCTTAAGGGTCTGCCGGAACCCAAAATCCGACAGCGCCCGCTCAGGTGGTCCAAGTGCACCATCACCTTCAGCTCGGCGGACCAACTCAAGTGCGCGGCGACTACCAGCGCCCTCCTAGTGCGCTTCTCACCTGTCATCAGCAACGTTCAAGTCACCAAGACCCTCATCGACGGCGGCACAGGGCTCAATGTCCTGTCTGCTGAGACATTTGACAACCTTCAGGTGCCATACGATCAACTACAGCTTACCAAGCCTTTCTCAGGAGTGACCGACGGCTCCACCACCCCGATAGGGCATGTTCGCCTCCCTGTCACCTTCGGCCAGCGTGACAATTACCGCACCAAGCTCATCGACTTCGACGTTACCCACATCTGCCTGCCGTACAATGCCATCCTTGTGTATCCAGCCTTGGCCAAGTTTATGGCAGCGACCCGCCACGACTACAACATCCTCAAGATGCCAGGAAGTGGCAGCGTCATCTCGGTCGCCTGGGAGGAAAGAGATGCGATGTTCTCCCTCGAGCGCACTTACCAAGCTGCAACGACCGAAGACCCCGACAAAGAAGGTACCCTGTACCCTCCTAAGGCCAACCCAAATAAGAAGAAGCAGCTACTCCATCAAGGGCCTCAGGAGGGCGGCGTCTCCAGCGGCACCACCTCAGGAGTTGCGCCCGCAGATGGGACACCTCCTTCCCTCGCATAGGAAGGCATGCCCAGTGCCCTCCTCGGGCTGGGCTCGGGGGCTCTCTTCTGGAGGGCCTCAGACCTAGCCGCCATCACGAGGGAGGCGCTCGGGCACCATGTGGAGGCATGCTTCGCCGCATGTTTCCCTCAAGAGGACACGAGGCATGGAATGCCTTGTACTTAGGAGTTCATCACCAAGGCGATCCAGGAGCTTCAAGAGGCAAGGACCATATGTGGCGATAGTTGCCCACCACCCAGCGCAGCTCCCCACCCTGGCGAGGGCGACGGGCTGCGCGTCTACATCGACACCCTAGGGCTCAACAGGGCCGCATCTTAGGGACATTTCTGGCATTCGCGCATTGGGAGGTGCGAGGGTCCCCCCCCCCATAGCTACGTTCACATGCCTCTCGGCCTGCCGAACACGGCTGTCACCTTCCAGCGCCACCTGCGGAGCATTCTAGCGGCTCAGGAGTCCAGGCATCACGTTGTCCTATCGGAGATCGCGACAGTTCTTCAGGAGCCACCTGGGCCTGCGGAGCCTCCCGAGGCTCAGGACCCTGGCGGCTCGTGAGGAGCAACTCCTCCGACGCGCATCTTCAGCTGCCCCGACACCACTCCAGCACGGTATCAGGTGACTCTTTCCAGTTCATTCAGTGAGGGGCGCCCTTCGGGCAGCATTATCCCCAAGTCGCATGGGCCTGTCCCTGCGGCGTGTATCCTTTTGCATCTTTAGCTTACTCTGTTGGGAGCGCCTCACGGGATGCATCATCCGTAGGCCGCTCGGGTCCGCCCCATTGGCATGAATCGTTCTTGCATCTATCTAAACTAGTTTGCCTCTTGCATGAATTGTGTTATAATCACTACTCACCTGGTGCTTGCTCATCGCGGCCTCCCGCACTGCTGATCAATCACTTTCTTATCCTGCAACGAGAGACTCACATGCTGGTACGGTGCTTGTGCTTGGGTTCGTCCCTGCAACACTGATAAACCAGTGTGATCGAGCTCTAGCTCGCGGCCCGCTCCTGTATGCCATCTCACCAGATTGTCAGTGCCTTCATCTTCTCGCGGAAGGAGCAATGGCAGGCTGGCAAGTGCAGCTATGGTCTACTCTCTCTCACACTAACCCGTAGGAACCTCTGGAGCCTAGCTACAAGAGGTCTCACCGGCTGCTCCCTTTCATGCTTTTCGCTTGGGTGTTAAAGGGAGGGCTCCTAAGCATCACGCCTCAGGAACTCTTACTGACTCTCTAGCCCTCACCCCGTGGCCTTCATCCCGGCATCGCGACCTGGCATACCAGCGGCGGCTGAGCTCGCTCGAGGGTCGGGACCCGAGGACGCAGAGCACACAGGAAAGTGTGAAGGGTGGGAGCTGGCATGGACACAACCTAGCAGCATCGCCATCAGCGGCCCATGAACCGGGCGCCACGCAAGGAACCAATCCATGATTGCTAAGATAAGTCACGTATCCAAGGTAGCCCAGCTCGCGACTTAGGATTTTCGGCTCCTGCAGCCTTGCTCCGGCAATCCCGCCTTCCTTTTCTATCTTTAGGGAGCTGCTTGCACGCTAAGGGGGACCTCTTGAGCATCGCGCCTCAGGAGCTCTTACCGGACCTCGGGCCGCTCACCTCCTGGCCTTGACCACGGCATCGCGACCTGGCATACTAGCAATGGCTGAAGCCTACCTAGGGACTAGGACTTATCAGCGTAGATCACTAAGCTACAGCGAGGACAAAAATGGGGACAATGCCGAAGCGAGACGTGCAATCACGAATTTCACAATGAAAATGATATTAATGCAAAGGCATTACAGAATCTTTACACACCCCCACGGGGTTCATCTCGATTCCCCATAGGGAACAAAAGCAGGAAGTTTTCTAGGAGCCCTATCTACAAGTATCACTGCCGGCGCCATCATCAATAGTGGTCCACGAGGGACTGATGCCAACCCCATCTAGATCGGTGGTGACGACGAGCGGATGCCGCTGCTGCACTCCGGGCACAGCGTGAGCTCGGGGGCACATAGCTGTAGTCGCTCGTTTCCGGAGTCTCGTCCGGCTCGGGAGAGTCGCTGGACTCCCAGGCACCATTGCTGCTACTGGGGGCGTCGTCGGCAGGACCATGGGCGGGCCTAGCGCCTGCCCCTGCGCTGTCCTGGCGATCCCCTTCAGGACAGCACACCAGGCAGCAGCCTTCCTCATCAAAGACTTTGAAGAACATCGTGGAGGCGCCGCCGTACTCAAAATGGATGGTGAGGGCCCCCTCCGTGTGGCAGTCGCAGGCAACGTCGCCCCATCCGTGGGTCATGAAGATTTTGCCATGGCAGATGGCCTCAACCTATGCTCCCGTCGTTGGGGTGCCGCACTCCGCGTGCTACAGCCACAGCTCGAGCGGCCCCTTTGGCGGCATCACTTTGGCAAAGAATGGCGGGAATCGGATCCACGTGCGCGGTGGCATCACCGCCCACACCACGAGTTCACACGAGGAGCCCTCGGCGTGGGTTCGCAGGGCGGCGGCGCGGGCCACCATGACACGACTACCACGACCTTGGCGCGGGAGGCTCCCGTCGCTGCCTCCTCCTCCGGAGCCTTCTGCCCGAGCATACAAGGGTAGCAGGTAGCCGGGTGTAACATCCCAAAATTCTAAATTTTGGAATATTATACTAAATAGATAGTTTTGATTGATTGTATGATTGTTTGTGTGAAATTGAGTGAAATTCGAAATCTTTTTGGAAGTTAAATGAGAGGGAATAAAAGGACTTTCCCAAAAAAAATTGCTTTTATGATCTCCGTGAAATCAAATTCTTTACAAATACGAAACCCTAGAGAGAGGATGACATGACTTCTTCCATTTAAATAATGAAAAGTGTTTTGAAAAGATTTGAATTTCAATTGGAAATATTTCAAATTTAGAAACTTTAAGCAACTCAAAGATTTTCATGAGAGAAGATAAAATGACTTCTTGAAAACACATGAAATATGAGTTGGAAGTTTAAAAGGATCAAATTTAAAATCCCTTTAGAAATTATTCTCATTTTGGAGTTATTTGGATTTTATTCAAATTATTTTTCTCCAAAAATAAAATATATGGAAAATAGGGTAAAATGATTCCCTACAACAGAAAATTGGAGAGAAATAAATTTGAAATCATTTTGGCATTTAAAAAAATGATTTTTAGTGGTTTTTATTAGAGCAGTAGCACTGTTTGTTTTAATTAAATTTGTGTGAATTGTATTTGATGTTAGAAAAAATTTCAAGTTGTAGAAAACCTTTTTCTGAAAATTTTGATATATTATATGCCTATATTATATTATATTATATTTTCGTTTTCTTTTCTTTTCCCTCTGTTTAAAAAAAACTTCCCCCGTCGCTGACTGGGCCGGCCCAGCGCCCGAGCCAGGCCATGGGCCAGCCCATGCCGCTTGCCTCCTCCGTCCCCGAGCGGGACTCCGCTCGGGAGTCCGCCGCCGCCACGCCGCCGCCACCGACCTCGACGGCCGTGTCCGCCCCGGCCTCCTCTGCCCCCTCCCCACGCCTCCCCGCCTATAAAAGGCGAGGCCCGGCCCTCTCTCTCTCTCCTTCACATTGTTGCCGCAGCCGCGCCTCGCCTACTGCCGCCGCCGCCGGACTTCGCCTCGAACCGGTATAAACCTCCCCCGGTCCAGTTTATGTTTTTTGTTTTCTCTGGTTTTCTTCTAAAGCCGGTTTTATTTATTAGTTAGGTTGATTAGTGGACGTTCGCTAGTTTAGGATTTGTAGCGAACGGTTTTCGTCTTGTAAGCCACTATAGCGAACATTCGTTATTTAGTCTTTTTCTTTTTCTGTTAGTTTTAGTGAGGGACTTCTTTGTAGATGTTTTATTTACAGTTTAGACCCTGCTTTTCAAACTAGCGCAACTTTTTGCTCGCTTGTCCAAATCCGATGAAACCAACTCCCACTTCTTCGTTGTAATCTCCTCTATCTTGTAAAGCAACTTAAACATGTTTTTGAAAGTTTAAAATTTCTTTCCAAATAGATTTTAATTTAAACTTCTTTTCGTCATACAACGAGTTTTATTACTCTGATTTAATTGATTCTTTTTGCAAATAGAAACTCTTGACCTAAACTTTCTCATAAGGCCAAATTCACATAATTTCGGTACTGTTAGAAATTGTTTTATGTTGCAAGAGTTATTTGCTTGGTTTGGATGTTTTCCGAATTGTCTTCTACGTTCTTGCCGATCTTTTGAGTGATTGCTTATGTGTGGTTACTATTGCTTGCTTACGCTAGATTGACCAGTGTGACGAGTAGAACTATCAGGAGTTATGAGTGCGAATCATCTTCATCAATAGTACAATGCAAGTTGACACTTTGATCATACTTTTCATTACCCAGTTTTTATGCAGTAGTTCCAATCCTCAAACATTGCATGGTAGGATGTGTTTAACATGTGGGTTTCGGGAAGTAGATGTTGAGATAGAACCTATTGTCCTTTATATCAAACCTTTGGGAGTTACTTCTACGTTATGCTTATACGGCTATGGTATGCTCGTAGACATAGATTGGTTGAGTGAATCCGTGACCGATGTGAGGTTGTTAATTAATGGTTAACTTAAGGTGGCTACTTAAACACACATCTGGGTGGAATGGTTGGGGCACCTTGGAGCACCAAGTGGTTTGCCCGGGCACCTGGAGAACCAAGTGCTTGCCCAAGGGGATCCCGGAGTACCCATGTGATCACCATATGAAATGCCACCCAGGCTCAAGGGGATCATAAGATTATTCATGATAGAAACTTCCATGTGCAGCCACAAGCTATTATGGGCTCTAGCATAGTTGAGTAAGTTGCACGACCTCTTCTAGTGGTAGGCTAGCAGATGTAGGGGATGTAGATTGATATTGTCTACCCGTGGTTAGAGTTAATGCTTTTGAAAGACTGTGTCTCAGTCATCCGTTTCTCAAACACCATGTAGTGTGAGAAATCCAACAGAGGAGATCGAGTCTTGTGGGGAAAAGTGTGCAAACCTCTAAAGAGTGTATAAACTAATCATGGTTAGCCGTGTCCCCGGTTATGGACATCTTGAGTATCTGGTTCTTGAATTATCATGTTGATCTCATCACTTTAATTAATTATTTGTTGCGTTGTTGACTTCTAGTTGGGATTGAGTTGGAGGAACCTTCTCAATAATTTTTCAACCAACTTGGTAGTTAAATAAAATATATTCCTTTCTAGTAGAGAAAAATTGACTTTTCGCAAAACATGATAACCATAGAGCCTCCACCAGCCAAATATGCATATAGAGATAGCAATTCTCATTTTATCCTATGGTGTGAATTTGCCAGTACATTCAATGTACTGACCTACATGGCTGCAACGTCTCATGTTGCAGGAATCTTACGATGAGTAAGTGATACGTTAGGGTTACGATTTCTACAATCAACTTTGTTGTTGGTTTTGATGGGAATCCACAACCTTGTTGTTACTTCCGCTATTTGGATTGAGGTAATAGTATTTACGTTACTTTATACATGTGATTTACCTCTGTTATAAATCCTCGAGTACTGTGTGTGTCGGCATACCGATCCAGGGATGACACTTAAGCACAGAGACTTGATACATTCGGGTCGGGTCGCTACAAGATGGTATCAGAGAACATGTTGACTGTAGGACGTGACCCCTAGAAACTAGCAAGCCCATAGGAAGGATTTTCTCTAAACTTTTTTTCAAAATATCTTTTACCTCTCTTCTTTTGTGAGATTTATCAAATATTCCCTTTTAGTTAAACTATACCCCTTTCCCCTTCTGACCACACGAAGATTCGACTGATGAGGCCACTCCAAGAAGTACAAGATATCGGACAACTAAGACCACTTCAGAATGAAGAGTATTTTGCCGTGCATTATAATGATGGAAACTAAAACCATTTAAGACTCTGAAGACTAGGATTATTTGAAGGCTCTGAAGAATTTCCAGAGTGGTATGACCTAGGAAAGTTACCCGTATGGAATTAGTCAGACTATTGAGGCTGTCAATACCCGAGATTAAGGTGTATTAGAGTAAGACTAGAACATGGAGCATTAGAACTCAAAGTTTTTGTCAAGAAAACCCTAATGGAGGAGATATCAACTATGGAATGATAGCTCATGAAAATGACAAGAGCAGAAACACGACTATCCATGATGTTATCGCCCGCTTATGCTATTTTCACCATGCTGAGTTAAGCATGCATTTCTTCGGAAGGATTGGATGCTAGAAGGCTAATGGAGCACCTATCAGCAAAAGATGAAATTTTAACCTTAACTGGTGTATCACTAGGATCGGGAGTATTACATCAAGAATTTTAAGATGGACCTTTAGGAAGCCATATTTGACAAGGAAGTATTTCGTGAAGAGCTTAGGACCCATAAGCTAAAAATAGCCAAGCTGGAGGAGCATAACCTCGAGATGCCGGAGATTCGTCAGGAACTGAAGGACAGTAGGACCATGGTTCATGCCAAGGATGTTGAAACCCATAAGCTTGGAACCAACTACAGAATATTAAAGGATCTCACGAGAGACTTCACGTCAACAGAGTTGATCTAGCAAAAGAACTTGAGAAGGACAAGCACGATCGGAAGAAGCCATCGGAGTCAGGAACGAGACATGAAGAGTTTGACGGCTTTGAAGATTTATAGCCTTTAGAAGACCAAACCCATGTTATATACCTATGTTAGATGCGACGTTTGTGAGATGTCATTTGTTTGATGTTTTTTCTAACAGCCACAAAATAAATCCGTCTTTTCAAAAAGTATTGTTTGTATTGTGTGTATCCCTCTCTATCTCTCTTATCTTACCCCCAAAACCCATGGACCCAATAGCGGATGAATGGAGATGAACTCATATTTCCAGGACCGATAAGTCAGTTGGAGACGGACCAATGGATTCAGAACATGGAAGGTCACATGAAGAATAACACTATAGCTGGAAAGGATATGGCCCAGCGTGCTCTTTAGTGCTTTGAAAGAGGTGTTGCTACCTGGTGGAGGATGTACCAATCCATCAATGGGTGGCAAAGAGTAACCACTTGGGAAGAATTTAAGTTGACCCTGCTAAAGTCTCGGTTTGTGTTCCAAAAATTGAAGCCTTATGGAAATGATATGAATAAGCCTTATGCATGCAAGCTCTATGGAGAAATAGGGCACAACCATAAAGAACACAAGGATGAATGCCCTCATTGTGAAGAAAGTCACCCAGCTGAAGAATGCCCAACTAGACAGATTACTTGTTTCTTGTGTGAAGGGACTACCCACTATCCTGCTCAGTGGCACATTTACCCCATGGTACAATGAACTATCCAACATAATAGAAAACAAATGAAAGGAGCCCTCATGGAAATTTTCGAAGAACCGGTGATGAAGGAAGAGGTGGAGGACACACCCAAAGCAGACCCAATTAAACCCTGCACCAAGTCATGCTATTCATGTGGAGAAGAAGGGCACATCTCCCAGAATTGTTTGAATGGGGATCTAATAGAATTCCTGACTGGGGAAGTAGAGTATGACCCACAGGAAATAGAAGCCCTGATTGGAACAAAAAAGTCCAGGAAGAGAAATAGATTGGATTCCAGGAAGAACCTGAGTCATATCACTTGTTTCAGGTGCAAGGAGTCAGGGCACTACTTTAGCGGTTGCCCAAAAAGAAAACCTCGAGACTTGTCAGAAGTAATATGTTTTTGTTGTAATGAAGCAGGGCACCTTGCCAGAGATTGTCCCAAAGAGAAGGAGGCTTGTGCTAAATAGTTGAGTTTTGAACAAAAGGGATATAGTAGTAGTAGTGGGGACAATTCTTTTATATTGAAGTGTTGAGTTGAGGCATGTAATGGAAATGCAGGAGATTGTAATAACTTGGAATCAATAAAGTTAGCCTCGTTGGTACTGATTTGAAATTTTATGAATTGTTACTCTATGGAGAAAGATTTTGACCATTTCCGAGGATATGAGAAATATGCTCTATGGAAGAATATGTGCATTTGAAGGGTGGTAGTACCCTGTGAGGAAACTTGACCCCTAGAAAGGATAATGATACTCCACGCAGTGGACCATGGATAACATAAGTATGAGTTTTATCTCGATATGTGGGATACCCCAAGATTATGAAGGGATGAAGTACTATTGGCTATAAAGGAGGGATAGTGTTGGTAATATGGAGCAATTGTAACTCCATGATGAGTTTGAGTAATCACGTCTTAGTTTGGTGCCAATAGAAGGAAGGGAGACAGTACCATTAGATGGATTTAAGAATTCTAGGAAGCTGGATGTTGGAATAATGATGAGTTGCCCCTGAGGATGAGTACAAGAATTACAAGTGATGCGATGGGCCATAACCCACAGGCTCCAGGACCTGCCAAGAAGAAAGCACACTCTTGCTGAAGGAAAAACCCTGGAAGAGATTACAACGTTACCCACCGACAATTTCATAGGAGTAACGCAAAACCTAAGAGTTGTGAAAGAACGATAGGTGTTTGGTTGGTTTGCAGAATCCATGGATTTATCCAAACTTGGTTCGTCGACAAGAGAAATTTTGCAATGCTTGTGAGGATGACCGAGTGTTAGAATACGAGATTCGCTAAACCATATACAAGGTAATGATTTTGGGTGCGGGATGGATTGATCACCATACCGACTTACTCTTTTTATTCGCCTTGCTATATGGGATGGTAAAATCTGAGTGACTTACCCATAGTAGAGCAACGACAATCAAAACCTTGTTTAAACCTTAGAATGGTATGACAATTTTCCCTTGTACAAGGAAGCTGTTGCCAATCGTAGGTCATATGGTGAGGTTCAACCCAGACCCATTCCCTGCAGGGACCCAGTCAAATAGTTTGATGACCACCATGAGATATCAATAATTGTTTAGTATTGGCACCAGACCCTGTCAGCTAAGAAGACCCAGTCACAGAAAAACCTTACCAGGATGAAAGGACAGAAGAATTGCGGTAAAGGTTATGCCAGTACCAGAAGAGCCCAGAGAAGGAATTTTTCCGAAAATCTGAGAAGACCAACACTGTCAAGAACAAGGATGAAGTATATGACTTTTGATGGAACCATAACCATGCTTCTAAGGGTGGTAGCACCAAAGACCCCGGAGACGATCGATGGATTTTGAGAAGACCCCCCAAACCTAACCTATTTCTTGCTAGCCTCTCTAAATCTCGAGGACGAGATTCATTTTAAGGGTGGTAGGTTTGTAACATCCCAAAATTCTAAATTTTGGAATGTTATACTAAATAGATAGTTTTGATTGATTGTATGATTGTTTGCGCGAAATTGAGTGAAATTCAAGATCTTTTTGAAAGTTAAATGAGAGGGAATAAAAGGACTTTCCCAAACTTTTTTTCCCTTTTATGATCTCCGTTAATTCAAATTCTTTTCAAATACAAAACCCTAGAGAGAGGATGACATGACTTCTTCCATTTAAATAAATGAAAAGGGTTTTGAAAAGATTTGAATTTCATTTGGAAATATTTCAAATTCAGAAACTTCAAGCAACTCAAAGATTTTCATGAGAGAAGATAAAATGACTTCTTCAAAACACATGAAATATGAGTTGGAAGTTTAAAAGGATCAAATTTGAAATCATTTTATAAATTATTCTCATTTTGCAGTTATTTGGACTTTATTCAAATTATTTTTGTCCAAAAGTAAAATATATGGAAAATAGGGTAAAATGATTCCCTACAACAGAAAATTGGAGAGAAATAAATTTGAAATCATTTTGGTAATTTTAAAATGATTTTTAATGGTTTTTATTAGAGTAGTAGCACTATTTGTTCTATTCAAACTTATGTGGATTTTATTTGATGTTAGAAAAATGTTCAAGTCGTAGAAAATCTTTTTATGAAAATTTTGATATATTATATGCCTATATTATCTTTAATTTTATTTTCTTTTTCCCTCTGTTTAAAAAAAACTTCCCCCATCGCCGACTAGGCCGGCCCAGCGCCCGAGCCAGGCCATGGCCCAGCCCATGCCGGTCGCCTCCTCCATCCTCGAGCAGGACTCCGCTCGGGAGTCCGCCGCCGCCACAACGCCGCCACCGACCTCAACGGCTGTGTCCGCCCCGGCCACCTCTGCCCCCTCCCCACGCCTCCCCGCCTATAAAAGGTGAGGCCCGACCCTCTCTCTCTCTCCTTCGCATCCTGCCGCAGCCACGCCTCGCCTGCCGCCGCCGGACTTCGTCGACGTAGCTAGCGAGGCTGTTGTCGCCGCCCTGCACCGCCTCCTCTCCGCTCGCCTGCCCCGCCGCGGCCGTCTCGCCGTCGCCCCGACCCCCCACCGCGGAAAGCCGCCAGAGTTGACCGATCCGCCACTGCCGAATTTGATCCGCCCCGAACCAGTATAAACCGCCCCCGGTCCGGTTTATTTTTTTTGGTTTTCTCTAGTTTTCTTCTAAAGCCAGTTTTATTTATTAGTTAGGTTGATTAGTGGACGTTCGCTAGTTTAGGATTTGTAGCTAACGGTTTTCGTGTTGTAAGCCACTATAGCGAACGTTCGTTATTTAGTCTTTTTCTTTTTCTGTTAGTTTTAGTGAGGGACTTCTTTGTGGATGTTTTATTTACAGTTTAGCCCCTGCTTTTCAAACTAGCACACCTTTTTGCTCGCTTGTCCAAATCCGACGAAACCAACGCCCACTTCTTCATTATAATCTCCTCTATCGTTTAAAACAACTTAAACACGTTTTTGAAAGTTTAAAATTTGTTTTCAAACAGATTTGAATTTAAACTTCTTTTTGTCATAACTCGACTTTTATAACTCCGGTTTAACTGATTTTTTTGCAAATCGAAGATCTTGACCTAAACTTTCTGATAAGGCCAAATTCACATAATTTTGGTACTGTTAGAAATTGTTTTATGTTGCAAGAGTTATTTTCTTGGTTTTGATGTTTTCTTAATTGTCTTCTGCGTTCCTTCCAATCTTTTGAGTGATTACTTATGTGTGGTTTCTATTTCTTGCTTACGCTAGATTGACCGGAGTGTGATGTGTAGAACTATCAGGAGTTATGAGTGCGAATCATCTTCATCAGCAGTACAAGGCAAGTTTACACTTTGATCATACTTTTCATTACCCAGTTTTAATGCATTAGTTCCAACCCTCAAACATTGCATGGTAGGATGTGTTTAACATGTGGGTTTTGGGAAGCAGATGTTGAGGTAGAACCTATTGTCCTTTATATCAAACCTTTGGGAGTTACTTCTACGTTATGCTTATACGGCTATGCTATGCTCGTAGACGTGGATTAGTTGAGTGAATCCATGACAGATGTGAGATTGTTAATTAATGGTTAACTTAAGGTGTCTACTTAAACACACATCTGGGTGGAATGGTTGGGGCACCCTGGAGCACCCAGTGGTTTGCCTGGGCACCTGGAGAACCCAGTGCTTGCTCAAGGGGATCCCGGGGTACCCGTGTGATCACCCTATTGAATTCCACCTAGGCTCAAGGGGATCTTAAGATTATTCATGCTAGAAACTTCCGTGTGCAGCCACAAGCTATTATGGGCTCTAGCATAGTTGAGTAAGTTGCATGACCTCTTCCAGTGGTAGGCTAGTAGATGTAGGGGATGTAGGTTGGTACTATCTACCCGGGGTTAGAGTTAATGCTTCTGAAAGACTGTGTCTCGGTCATCCGTTTCTCAAACACCATGTAGTGCGAGAAATCCAACGGAGGAGATCGAGTATTGTGGGGAAAGTGTGCAAACCTCTACAGAGTGTATAACTAATCATGGTTAGCCGTGTCCCCGGTTATGGACATCTTGAGTATCTGGTTCTTGAATTATCATGTTGATCTCATCACTTTACTTAATTAATTTGTTGGGTTGTTAACTTTTAATTGAGATTGTGTTGGAGGAACCTTCTCAATAATTTTTCAACCAACTTGGTAGTTAAATAAAATATATTCCTTTGCAGTAGGAAAAAATTGGCTTTTCGCAAAAACATGATAACCATAGAGCCTCCACCAGCCAAATATGCATATAGAGATAGTCATTCTGATTTTATCCTATGGGGTGAATTTGCCAGTACATTCAATGTACTTACCTACATGGCTGCAATGTCTCATGTTGCAGGAATCTTACGACGAGTAAGTGATACGTTTGGGTTACGATTTCTACACTCAACTTTGCTGGTGGTGTTGATGGGAATCCACAACCTTGTTGTTACTTCTGCTATTTGGATTGAGGTAATAGTATTTACATTACTTTATACATGTGATTTACCTTTGTTATAAATCCTCGAGTACGGTGTGTGTCAGCATACCGATCCAGGGATGACACTTAAGCACAGAGACTTGATCCATTCAGGTCGGGCCGCTACACCGGGGGAGGCCGCTCGTACCAAGGCCTCGTCACCTCCGGCCTCACGGCGATGTAGCGGGGCGGACCAGCCTCTTCTTCGGTGGGAGTGGCCCAATCTCTTCGCGGGGGGGTTCCCTTTCTCAGCGGCGGAGAACCTCCATATCGGCGCCATGGGTGTCACGGCAAAGCAAAGAGGAAGAAGAGGAAGCAAGCGGTATGGAGGAAGAGATGGGCAACGGGGGATCCACCCCTCTCCTCATTTATAGCCCGAGGGAGGCCAACCGCCGGCCTCCATGATCTAAGGTAATGATGATTTTCTTCTGCAGGCAGCAGGGTCTCGTCAAGTCGGGCAATTACCGAGGCAGTGTGGGGGAAGCGGAGACACCCAGGACCTATCAATCGCCATGCATCAATTGAGGCCGCAGGCGGTTGGGGCCTGCGGCGCTCCGCACTTGCCCTTTGGCTTCGCCTCGAAGCCAAGTCCAAGCGCACCTTGGGCCTGGGGGCTACTGTCGGCGTCCTGGGAACGGGGGTACCTAGACTTGCTTGCTTATAGCTCAGGGTGTGGCCCCACCAACGGCCTGGTATGGCCCATCTTCATCAGCAACCACTCAAGACCCTCGCGAGGGGCCAAGCCTCGCGAGGCGGACAACACCAAGACCTCCTCTGGGGCGGCCTTGCTAGGCTGGCTCCCGAGGAGCACAGATATCTATGCAAGGGGCACCTCGCGAGGTCCGCATTACATGAGCCATGACGACCAAGGCCAGGCGGGTTCCAGCAGGCGCAGAGTGCCGGTTTCCTCTTTGGTGCAAGGAAGCAGGCGCATGCGAGGAGTCCTGAGGCATGAAGAAAAGGTTTCCATATCGGTGCAACAAGACCAAGACCAGCAGGACGATAGGACGGAGGTCACTGGGGATCCCACGGCGGCTTCACCACCATAGCCTTTGGAAGGCGAAGACAACCTTTTGTCAGGATAACTTGTACTAGTTGTCTCCCTTCGAAATTGGCCGTTGTGGGATCCCTTCCCGCCTAAACATTTGGGAAGAGGACTAGCGCCTCTATAAATAGGACCAACCAGTAGCCACCACCATAGCAAGGGACGGATCATTCAGACCATCCGCAAGCACATCATCTCATCGAGCTCAAGAACACCTCTCCTCAGGAGGTTGCTCATCCACTGTACTAGTTCATTCTCAGCCCACGAGGCAATCCACCACACCACACTGGAGTAGGGTATTACACCACAACGGTGGCCCGAACCGGTATAAAATCTCGTGTCACTTGTTCCTTGGGTTCGGCGAGCTAGGCCTTGTGATTGTGGCGAGAGTGAGCTAGGGAGAGAGAGATCTTCGTGTGCACCGTAGTGTTCGAACCTCAAGGGTTTGCCGGAACCCAGAATCCGACACCGGCCTCCTGCCCGGAAGTTCCCACACCCGGAACTTCTGGCCATCCCAGAACTTCCGGCCCCGACGCATGGAAGCCGTCCAAGAGTGTGCCAACTCTCTGGATAGCTCGAACCCTGGCCGGACCCTCACCCGGAACCTCTGGCTCCCGGACTTCCAGCCGCCGCTGGAACTTTCGGCCCTGCCTGTGCGCAGAGAATCGGCCCGAGGCCATGTACCCTTTCGCCCCTCACTTACCCCTTTGTGGCTACCACTATATATACTCATCCCCCTCCTCCATTCTAGGGTTAGCATAGGTTTAGCTCATTTGAGATAGAGTTTTTCTCATCCATCTGGATCTACTCCATCAAGAGAGACCGCGGCCTCTATGGAGAAGATCCACCTTGGATTCAAGACCCCTTCATGGGAAGACCCCTCAAGACCTCCTTACGGAGATGAACTAGTTACCCTATGTATCGTCCTTTATCGACCTTGGATCGTGTCTCTCTTTGTGTTTCGAGTATCTAGCACATGCGTGATCGTTTCTTGTTGATTTGAGTGTTTCCTCTCGTTTCCCCTCGTGATTTCCCTCGCGTTTCCCCTCGTGTTCCTCGTGTTCTTCATGGGACCCCCTCCATTTCGTGAAAGATCAGGCCCTAGGGTTCTACCCTACATCATAAGGCCATGGTCAAGTGGGTTCCCAAGACTATGTCAAGTTCTCCTTCATCAAGTACGGCTACAACTCCAAGGATTCCCATCAAGTTGATGCCATCCCAAAGAAGAAGAAGTAGAGTGTTCTTGAGGGTAACTCCACCGACATACTTCACTCATACTCATTTTGGAAAGAACATGTGCAATCAACTTTCATATCTTGCAGTAGTTCATGGAGTCACAAACCCTCTTGTTGGTAAGACAAGGGGCAAGGTAACCTAATGCTTTCATGGACATCATCATATGTGTAGTTCACTCTATGTCTATGGATATCCTTGTATGTTCCTTGTGGGACTAACCCACATAGGTATTAAATGTGCAACACTCCAATGGATTTCTCCAAAAGATCTACATCAACATTGAGCATCCACATCTTCAACATCTACATGAAGTCATCATCGACAAAACCCAAGGTTAGTTCATCCCTCTTAGGCGGGATATCTCATCTAGGGGGAGCTTTGCTCTAAAAAATTGAGCTAAAGCAACTCTAATGGTGTGAACACGTCAATGCTTTATGTAAAAGTGGTAACCCCACTTGTTCTTAAACGATGAGTATGACCTACGCTAAAATGTTCTCATTTGACTCCTCAGTCAATATACTCATATATAGTTGACCTAGTCATTGCTAATTGCTTGATAGATGATATATTGGTTGTGCATGCTTTGTCACATATTTCATTTGCCATCTTATTGTGTGAGCATGTTGGTTGCATAATTTTCTCCATTCGAGGACATCCATTTTTGGTTTTGATTGTTTGGTTTCTTTTTGCCAAATGGATGGACAAGAATGCCTAAGTACTCCCTCTAGCTATCTATGCTTTTCCTCTTCCCAAACTCTAATCATGCTACATCAAAAAAATTTAACAAGTCTTTTTTGGACCCTCTGGGTGAGGAGCACTCGGAGCCACCGATCCGTCAAGGGATGACTTCCAAAACCTTCTGGTGAATTTCGGTCAGACCAACACATTCATATTTGGTCCCACTGAAACCACTAGATTGATCTAGGTTTTCACCTTGGTGCCACTGATTAGAATGATTCGGCCTCACTGAGTTGTAGCAACTGCAAGCAGTTTTGCATCTCGGTGCCACCAAGACGTTCCACCCGGCGCCACCGACAGCTAATGGGTATATGTACCGTGGCCCGTCGTTTGAAAATTCCTTCAAACACTTGAGCCCGTGCCCCCATTGTTGCCGCCTCTTGGTCTCCAGATCGTCGACATCTCCACCTGTGTGCCGTCACCACAGGTCTCCGCCGCCGTCAATAGGGATCCTCTCCGCCGTTGCCGCCGTAGCGAACTATCACCGAGTTAGGTTATGGTTCAAACCCTTTGTGAAAATTCCTTTATCCGATTCAATGCACAAAGTTATTGTCTGTATTCTTGCCACGATTGAAAACTTCCTACCTACACAAAAGTTCCTTTGGACTAGATTTGATGCAAAATCTTAGGGTTAGGTTTCCGCCGAGCTCATCTCGGACCGACCGAAATGAAGTTTTCGGTCCCACCGATTGGCCCTAGCCATTGCACTTAGTACAACTCGGTTTGACCAAAGTGTACTGATTGGTGAGATCAAAAGCAATTTATCAGTGAAACCCTAACATCTCGGAGTCACCGAGCTGCAACTCGGTCTGACCAAAACTGCATGTTTAGACTCTGTTAAGTGCTTCGGTGTCACCGAGATTATCATATCGGTAGCTCCGAAATGCTTTCTGCAGAAAACTAAAATTAAGATTTTCACTCAATTTTTGCAAAAACTAGATGTTTTTTGTGATGTTCATCCACTCTACCCATATCCATCTATTCACAGGGTCAGTTTACAGAGATGTCCGAGGCTTTTGATAGTCAGACAGATCCGAGGAGCAGGTCAACCTCAGTCAGGGCACTATTCCCAGCAGCAACTATGATGATGGTTGTAGGAGCACTCCTAGCAACTTGCCTAAAGCTGCTACGAGACAGAGGAAGAAGTGGAATTATGACAGTGAGGATGAAGATTTTTTGTTGAGGAAGAGGTAACTTCAAAGAAGAAAGTGGTCAAGAAAGAATATGTTGGAGCTGCTACCACAAAGCCAGGCCTTCAGAAGAAGGCTCCTGCCAAGAGAGCTCCCATGTACAAAGTTAGAACATCTACTGCTGCACATGAGACTATGGAGTTCACACTTGAGTCTAGAGAGGAAGATGAAGTTGTTGATGGAAAGAAAAAGAGGAAGGAGAGAGTCAAGAAGTCTGTTGCCAGAGTCATTGGCAGACCATCCATGATGATGGATGATGATGATGATGAGCAGAAAGCAGAAGCACCACCTGCGAAGTCTCACAAATTGATGGCAGATGCCATTAAGACTGGTGCTGCTCCCTCCAAGCCCAAGTCAAAACCTCGACCTGCTGCACCCAAAACTTCAGCTCCCAAGAGATCCACCAGGAAAATTTCTGCTGTATAGAAGACCAAGGCCCCAGTGCCAGAAGTTCCAGAGGAAGATGAAGCCCAAGTGCTCAGAAAACTGAAGCCAAAGATTCCAGACTGATGTCTACCACACAACCTTCTTCTTGTAGACGTTGTTGGGCCTCCCAGTGCAGAGGTTTGTAGGACAGTAACAAATTTCCCTCAAGTGGATGACCTAAGGTTTATCAATCCGTGGGAGGCAAAGGATGAAGATGGTCTCTCTCAAACAATCCTGTAGCCAAATAACAAAGAGTCTCTTGTGTCCCCAACACACCCAATACAATGGTAAATTGTATAGGTGCACTAGTTCGGCGAAGAGATGGTGATACAAGTACAATATGGATGGTAGATATAGGTTTTTGTAATATGAAAATATAAAAACAACAAGGTAACAAGTGGTAAAAGTGAGCAAAAACGGTATTGCGATGTGTTGAAACAAGGCCTAGGGTTCATACTTTCACTAGTGCAAGTTCTCTCAACAATAATAACATAATTGGATCATATAACTATCCCTCAACATGCAACAAAGAGTCACTCCAAAGTCACTAATAGCAGGCAACAAACGAAGAGATTATTGTAGGGTACGAAACCACCTCAAAGTTGTCTTTTCTGATCGATCTATTCAAGAGTCCTTAGTAAAATAACATGAAGCTATTCTTTCCGTTCAATCTATCCCAGAGTTCGTACTAGAATAACACTTTAAGACACAAATCAACCAAAACCCTAATGTCACCTAGATACTCCAATGTCAACTCAAGTATCCGTGGGTATGATTATATGATATGTATCACACAATGTCAGATTCATCTATTCAACCAACACAAAGAACTTCAAAGAGTGCCCCAAAGTTTCTACCGGAGAGTCAAGATGAAAACGTGTGCCAACCCCTATGCATAAGTTCACGAGGTCACGGAACTCGCAAGTTGATCACCAAAACATACATCAAGTGGATCACGTGATATCCCATTGTCACCACAGATAAGCACATGCAAGACATACATCAAGTGTTCTCAAATCCTTAAAGACTTAATCTGATAAGATAACTTCAAAGGGAAAACTGAATCCATTACAAGAGAGTAGAGGGGGAGAAACATCGTAAGATGCAACTATAATAGCAAAGCTCGCGATACATCAAGATCGTGCCGAATCAAGAACACGAGAGAGAGAGAGATCAAACACATAGCTGCAGGTACATACCCTCAGCCCCAAGGGTGAACTACTCCCTCCTCGTCATGGAGAGCGCTGGGATGATGAAGATGGACACTGGAGAGGGATTCCCCCCTCCGACAAGGTGCCGAAACGGGTCTAGATTGGTTTTCGGTGGCTATGGAGGCTTCCGGCGGTGGAACTCCCGATCTAGGTTTCTTTCTGGAAGTTTTAGGTTATATAAGAGGTGTTGGAGTCGGGAACAAGTCAGGGGGGTCTCCGGTCTTTCCACGAGGTAGGGAGGCGCGCCCAGGGGTGGGCACGCCCCCCACCCTCGTGGGTAGCCCGGGACTCTTATGGCCCAACTCTTTTACTCCCTGGCCTTCTTATGGTCCAAAAATAAGTTCCATGAAGTTTCAGGTCAATTGGACTCCGTTTGGTTTTCCTTTTCTGCGAAACTCAAAAACAAGGAAAAAACATAAACTGGCACTGGGCTCTATGTTAATAGGTTAGTCCCAAAAATCATATAAAATAGCATATAAATTCATATAAAACATCCGAGGTTGATAATATAATAGCATGGAACAATAAAAAATTATAGATACGTTGGAGACGTATCAAGCATCCCCAAGCTTAATTCCTGCTCGTCCTCGAGTAGGTAAATGATAAAAACAGAATTTTTGATGTGAAATGCTACCTAACATATTTATGTATGTAATCCTCTTTATTGTGGCAAGAATATTCAGATCCGAAAGATTCAATACAAAAGTTTAATATTGACATAAAAATAATAATACTTCAAGCATACTAACAAAGCAATCATGTCTTTCCAAAATAACATGGCCAAAGAAAGCTATCCCTACAAAACCATATAGTCTTGCTATGCTCTATCTTCATCACACAAAATATGTAAATCATGCACAACCCCGATGACAAGCCAAGCAATTGTTTCATACTTTTGATGTTCTCAAACTTTTTCAATCTCCACGCAATACATGAGCGTGAGCCATGGACATAGGACTAAACGTGAATAGAATGGTGGTTGTGGAGAAGACAAAAAGGAGAAGATAGTCTTACATCAACTAGGCGTATCAACGGGCTATGGAGATGCCCATCAATAGATATCAATGTGAGTGAGTAGGGATTGCCATGCAACGGATGCACTAGAGCTATAAGTGTATGAAAGCTCAAAAAGAAACTAAGTGGGTGTGCATCCAACTAGCTTGCTCACGAAGACCTAGGGAATTTTGAGGAAGCCCATCATTGGAATATACAAGCCAAGTTCTATAATGAAAGATTCCCACTAGTATATGAAAGTGACAACATAGGAGACTCTCTATCATGAAGATCATGGTGCTACTTTGAAGCACAAGTGTGGTAAAAGGATAGTAGCATTGCCCCTTCTCTCTTTTTCTCTCATTTTTTTATATTTTTTCCTTTTCTTTTGTTTTGTTGGGCCTTCTCTTTTTATGGCCTTTTTTCTCCCTTTTTTTTATTTTTCGTCTGGAGTCTCATCCCGACTTTTGGGGGAATCATAGTCTCCATTATCATTTCCTCACATGGGATAATGCTCTAATAATGAAGATAATCACACGTTTATTTACTTACAACTCAAGAATTACAACTCGATACTTAGAACAAAATATGACTCTATGTGAATGCCTCCGGCGGTGTACTGGGATGTGCAATGAATCATGAGTGACATGTATGAAAGAATTATGAACGGTGGCTTTGCCACAAATACGATGTCAACTACATGATCATGCGAAGCAATATGATAATGATGAAGCGTGTCATAATACACGGAACGGTGGAAAGTTGCATGGCAATATATCTCAGAATGGGTATGGAAATGCCATAATAGGTAGGTATGGTGGCTGTTTTGAGGAAGGTATATGGTGGGTGTATGATACTAGCGAAAGGTGCGCGGTATTAGAGAGGCTAGCAATGGTGGAAGGGTGAGAGTGCGTATAATCCATGGACTCAACATTAGTCATAAAGAATTCAAATACTTATTGCAAAAATCTATTAGTTATCGAAACAAAGTACTACGGGCATGCTCCTAGGGGGATAGATTGGTAGGAAAAGACCATCGCACATTCCCCACCGACACTCATAAGGAAGACAATCAAAAAATAAATCATGCTCCGACTTCATCACATAACGGTTCACCATACGTGCATGCTACGAGAATCACAAACTTTAACACAAGTATCTCTCAAATTCACAACTACTCAACTAGAATGACTCTAATATCACCATCTTCATATCTCAAAACAATCATCAAGTATCAAACTTCTCATAGTATTCAATGCACTCTATATGAAAGTTTTTATTATACCCATCTTGGATGCCCATCATATTAGGACTAATTTTATAACCAAAGCACATTACCATGATGTTTAGGACTCTCAAAATAATATAAGTGAATCATGAGAGTTCATCTATTTCTTCAAAATAAAACCACCGCCGTGCTCTAAAAAGATATAAGTGAAGCACTAGAGTAAACGACAAACTACTCCGAAAGATATAAGTGAAGATCAATGATTAGTTGATTAATTATGTAACTATGTGAAGAATCTATAAAATTTAATAATTTAAGATCTTGGGATATTATTCAAACAACAATAAAAACAAAATAAAATAAAATGACGCTCCAAGCAAAACACATATCATGTGGTGAATAAAAATATAGCGTCAAGTAAAGTTACCGATAGACGAAGACGAAAGAGGGGATGCCTTCCGGGACATCCCCGAGCTTAGGCTTTTGGTTATCCTTGAATATTACCTTGGGATGCCTTGGTCATCCCCAAGCTTAGGCTCTTGTCACTCCTTATTCCATAGTCCATCGAATCTTTACCCAAAACTTGAAAACTTCACAACACAAAACTTAACAGAAAACTCGTAAGCTCCGTTAGTATAAGAAAATAAATCACCACTTAGGTACTGTTGTGAACTCTTTATAAATTCATATTTGTTTAATACTGTATTCCAACTTCTCTATGGTTCATACCCTGCGATACTACTCATAGATTCATCAAAATAAGCAAACAACACAATGAAAACAGAATCTGTCAAAAACAGAATAGTCTGTAGTAATCTGTATCAAACGTATACTTCTGGAACTCAAACAATTCTCAAATAAATTGTTGGACCTGAGGAATTTGTCTATTAATCATCTTAAAAAATAATCAACTTAATCTCACTCTCCAGTAAAAAATGGCAGCTAATCTCGTGAGCACTAAAGTTTCTGTTTTTTTCCAACAAGATAGCAAGGACTTCACCCAAGTCTTCCCAAAGTTTCTAATTGGTACAAACACTAACTAAAACATAAAAGCACATCTAAACAGAGGCTAGATGAATTATTTATTACTAAACAGGAACAAAAAGCATGAAACAAAAATAAAATTGGGTTGCCTCCCAACAAGCGCTATCGTTTAACGCCCCTAGTTAGGCATGATGGTTTCAATGATGCTCACATAAAAGATAAGAATTGAAACATAAATAGAGCATCATGAAGAATATGACTAGCACATTTAAGTCTAACCCACTTCCTATGCATAGGGATTTTGTGAACAAGCAACTTATGGGAACAATAATCAACTAGCATAGGAAGGCAAAACAAGCATAACTTCAGAACTTTAAGCACATAGAGAGAAAACTTGATATTATTGCAATTCCTACAAGCATATGTTACTCCCTCATAATAATTTTCAGTAGCATCATGAATGAATTCAACAATGTAACCATCACATAATGCATTCTTTTCATGATCTATTGTAGCGACCCGACCTCAGACGGTCAAGTCTCTGTGCTTAAGTGTCATTCCTGGATCGGTATGCTGACACACAGTACTCGAGGATTTATAATAGAGGTAAATCACATGTATAAAGTAACGTAAATACTATTAACTCAATCCATATAGCGGAAGTAACAACAAGGTTGTGGATTCCCATCAACACCAACGGCAAAGTTGAGTGTAGAAATCGTAACCCTAATGTATCACTTACTCGTCGTAAGATTCCTGCAACATGAGACGTTGCAGCCATAAATGGTCAGTACATTGAATGTACTGGCAAATTCACACCATAGGACAAGCATGAATAATAGCTATCACTACATGCATATTTGGCTGGTGGAAGCTCTATGGTTATAATGTTTTTGCGAAAGGCCCATTTTTTCCTACAACAAAGGAATATATTTTATTTACTACAAAGTTTGTTGAAAACATTGAGAAGGTTCCTCCAACTTAATCCCAATTAAAGCAATCATTAACCCAACCAGTTAATTAAATAAAGTGATGAGATCAACATGATAATTGAAGAACCAGATACTAAGGATGTCCATAACCGAGGACACGGCTAATCATGATTAGTTTGTTCACTCTGCAGAGATTTGCGCACTTTTCCGCACAAGACTCGATCTCCTCCGTTGCATTTCTCGCACTACATGGTGTTTGAGAAACGAATGACCGAGATACAGTCTTTCAGAAGCACTAACTCTTTACCCTGGGTGGACAGTTACACCTACTTTCCCCTACATCTGCTAGCCCACCACTGAAAGAGGTCATGCAACATACTCAACTATGCTAGAGCCCATAATAGCTTGTGGCTGCACACGGAAGTTTCTAGCATGAATAATCTTATGATCCCTTTGAGCCTGGGTGGAATTCCATAGTGTGATCACATGGGTCCTCCGGGATCCCCTTGGCAAACACTGGGTTCTCCAGGTGCCCGGGAAAACCACTGGGTGCTCCAGGGTGCCTCTACCATTCCACCCAGATGTGTTTTAAAGTAGCCACCTTAAGTTAACCATTAATAATAACTCTCACATCAGTCATGACTCACTCAAACCAAACCACGTCTACGAGCATAGCATAGCAGTATAAGCATAATGTAGTAACTCCCAGGGGTTGAATGCAAGACAATAGGTTCCTACCTCATCAACTACTTCCCAATACCCACAAGTTAACAAATCCTACTCGTGCAATATTCGAGGGTTGAAACTAATGCATAAAAACTGGGTATGAAAGGGATATGATCAAAGTGTGAACTTGCCTTGTAAAGTTGACGAAGATGATTCGCACTCATAACTCCTGATAGTTCTACTCGTCACACTCCGTTCAATCTATTGTGAGCAAGCAATAGTAACCACACATAAGCAATCACTCAAAAGATCGGGAAGAACGAAGAAGACAGTTCAGAAAACATCAAAACCAACAAATAACTCTTGCAACATAAAACAATTTCTAACAGTACCAAAATTATGTGAATTTGGCCTGATCAAAAAGTTTAAGTCAAAAGCTTTGATTTGCAAAAGGAATCACCTAAATCAGAGTTATAAAACAAAAGTTATTATCAAAAGAAGTTTGAATATGCATCTGAATAAATTTCAAAATTTCAAAATTTTAAAAAGTTGATGTGACAGGTTCACTGGATAGGTGAAAACAAGACAAAACTATTGGCGCTGGTTTCATCTAATTTGGATGAACGAATAAAAAGTTATGGCTATTTGAAAAATCAGGGCCAAGCTGTTTTACGGAAGAAAAATAGATAGGGCTAAGAAAATCTTGGTCTAATGTATAAATACATAGACTAATTGATAATCTAATTATTCTATCGTACTAGTGTAGAAATAATAAACTACAGAAATATAAAAAGAAAAAACGAAGAAAGATACCTTTATAAGGCAGAGAAAACATGACTTCGGAGAGAGGAGACAATTTCCAGAAGTCTCGCCGAAGAAGAGAAAAAATATTTTTTTTCTTTAATGACTCTAGTCAAACCAAAATATTGATTTAACCCCAATCAGATGATTTTTGGAGGCTCTATGGTTCTATATTTATAGGTGAAAAAGAGGTTTAGGGGTCAAAGGCTAGGTAATGTGGGACTAAACATATACGTACGTAGATGAAATTTGAAGAAGATAATGGGCTAAAACTAGGCCCGGCCGCGCGCGCTGTAGTTTTTTTTAACAAAATTCGGTCAAATAGAAAAAAAGGCTGGCTGGGCCTAGCCCATGTAGGAGAGAAGAAAAAAATGATGTGGTGCCCGATGCCACTATGCTGCGCACGTGGGCAACAGTTAGTTCCAGGCGCACGCGTAGTTTTCTTTTTTATTTAATAGAAACAGAAAAGGAAAAACGGAATAACGAAAATAATACTAAAATTATATATAGGCATATTATATATTGAAGTTTTTAGAAAAATATTTTCTGCCTCATGAACATTTTTATAATATCAAATAAAATCCTTCAAAATTTAAATAAAGCAAAGAGTGCTACTGGTGCAATAAAACCCAATAAATATCATTTTAAAAATACCAAAATGATTTCAAATTTATTTTTCTCCAATTTTCTATTGTAGGGAATCATTTTACCCTATTTTCCATATATTTTATTTTTAGAGAAAAAATAATTTGAATAAAACCCAAATATTTCCAAATTGAAAATAATTTATAAAAGGATTTTAAATTTGATCCTTTTAAACTTCCAACTCATATTTCATATGTTTTGAAGAAGTCATTTTATCTTCTCTCATGAAAAATCATTGAGTTGCTTGAAGTTTCTGAATTTGAAATATTTCCAAATGAAATTCAAATCTTTTCAAAACCCTTTTTCATTTAATTAAATGGAAGAAGTCATGTCATCTTGTCTCTAGGTTTTGTATCTGAAAAGAATTTGAATTCATGGAGATCAGAAAGCATGGTGAAAGTTTTGGGAAAGTCATTTTATTCCCTCTCATTTAACTTTCAAAATGTCTTGAATTTCACTCAATTTCACACAAGCAACCACACCACAATAAAAAATCTGTTTATTTAATATAACATTCCAAAATTTAGAATTTTGGGATGTTACAAACCTACCACCCTTAAAATGAATCTCGTCCTCGAGATTCGGAGAGGCTAGAAAGAAATAGGTTAGGGTTTGGGGGTCTTCTCAAAATCCATCGATCGTCACAGGGGGTCTGGGGTGCTACCACCGTTAGAAACATGGTTATGGTTCCATCAAAACTCATATACTCCCTCCTTTTTGTTGACAGTGTCGATCCTCTCAGATCTTCTAGATAATTCCTTCTCGGGGCTCTTCCGGTAGTGGCTTAACCTTTTTCCTCAATTCTTGTGTCCTTTCATCTTGGTATGGTTCTTCCGAGACTGGGTCTTCTTAGCTGACGTGTCTGGCGCCAATACTAAACAACTATCGATATCTCATGGTGGCCATCAAACAATTTGACTGGGTCCCTGCAGAAAATGGGTCCGGGCTTGAACCTCACCGTATGTCCTACGATTTGGCAACAACTGCCTTGTACAAGGGAAAAAAATTCATACCATTCTAAGGTTCAAACAAGGTTTGATCGTCGTCTCTCTACTATAGGTAAGTCACTCAGATTTACCATCTCATACATCAAGGCGAATAAAAAGAGTGAGTTGGTATGGTGATCAATCCACCCCGCACCCAAATCATTACCTTGTATATGGTTTAGCGAATCTCGCAGTCTAACATTCGCTCTTCCTCACAAGCATTGCAGAATTTCTCTTGTCGACGAACCAAGTTCGGGTAAATCCATGGATTCTGCAAGCCAAACAAACATCTATCGTTTCTTCACAACTCTCGGGTTTTGCGTAAACTCCTATAAGACCGTCTATCGCTAAAATCGTAATTTCTTCCAGGGTTTTTCCTTCAGCAAGAATGTGCTTGCTTCTTGGTAGGTCCTAGGGCCTGTGGGTTATGGACCATCTCATCACTTGTAAACCTTGAACTCATCATCGGGGCAACTGATCATTATTCCAACATCCAACTTCTAGCATTATTAGATCCATCCAATTGTACCGTCTCCCTTCCTTCTATTGGTGCCAATCTAAGATGGTGATTACTCAAACTCATCATGGAATTACAATTGCTCCATATTGTCAACATTATACCTCCTTTATATCCAATAGTACTTCATCCCTTCATACTTCTTGGGGTATCCAACATATCAAGATAAAACTCGTACTTATTTTGTCCAAGGTCCACTCCGTAGAATATCATTATCTTTTCCAGGGGTCAAGTTTCCTCACAGGGTACTACCACCCTTAAAATGAACAAATCTTCCATAGACCATATTTCTCATATCCTCGAAGATGGTCAAAATCTTCCTTCATACAGTCACTGCTCATAAAATCCAAATCTTTACCAATGATGCTAATTTTATTGATTCTCCAATTACCACAATGTCCCGCCTTTCCATTAAAGGCCTCAACTCAACACCTCAATATAAAAGAATTGTTCCCACTACTACAACTATATTTCTCACAGACACAACTAATTATCACAAGTCTCCTTCTCCTTGGGACAATATCTAGCAAAGTTCCCTATTTTATTACACCGAAAACATATTACTTCTGACAAGCTTCGAGGTTTCCTTTTTGGGTAACCGCTGAGGTAGTGCCCGGACTCCTTGCACCTAAAACAGGTGATATGACTCAGGTCCCTCCCTGGAATCCAATCTATTTCTCTTCCTGGACTTTTGCATTCCAATCAGGGGTTCTATTTCCTGTGGGTCATACTCTACTTCCTCTGTAGAGAATTCCACTAGATCCCCATTCAGACAATTTTGTGAGATGTGTCCTTCTTCTCCACATGAATAGCATGACTTGGTGCAGGGTTTAATTAGGTCTCCTTTGCGTGTGTCCTCCACCTCTTCCTTCATCACTGGTACTTCTAAAATTTCCATGAGGGCTCCTTTCATTACTTCTTTCTGCTGCTGGATAGTTCTGTGTACCATGGGGTAAAGGTGACACTAAGCAGGGTAGTGGGTAGTCCCTTCACATAAGAAACAAGTATTCTGCCTAGTTGGGCATGCTTTAGCTGGGTGACTTCCTTCACAATTAGGGCATTCACCCTTGTGTTCTTTATGGTCGTGTCCTATTTCTCCACAGAGCTTGCATGCACAAGGCTTCTTCATATCCTTTCCATAAGGCTCCAATTTCTGGGACACAAACCGAGACTTTAGCAGAGTCGACTTAAATTCTTTCCAAGTGGTTACTCTTTGCCACCCATTGATGGTTTGGTACATCCTCCACAAAGTAGCAGCACCTCTTTCATAGCACTGAAGAGCATGCTGGGCCATATCCTTTCCAGCTATAGTGTTATTCTCCATGTGATCCTCCATGTTCTGAATCCATCGGTCCATCTCCAATTCACTTATCGGTCCAGGAAACATGAGTTCTTCTCCATTCATCCTCTATTGGGTCCATGGGTTTTGGGGTGAGATGAGAGAGATAGAGAGGGATACACACAATGCAAACAATAGTTTTGAAGAGACAAATTTTATTTGTGGCTGTCGGAAAAATATCAAACAAATGACAACTCACAATCGTCGCATCTAACGTAGGTATATAACAGGATTTTGGTCTTCTAAAGGTCAATGAATCTTCAAAGTCGTCAAACTCTTCAGGTCTTGTTCATGTCTCCGATGGCTTCTTTCGATCATGCTTGTCCTTCTCAAGTTCCTCTGCCAGATCTCTATTGACGCGAAGTCTCTAGTGACATCCGATCCTTTAATATTTCTGGAGTTGCGTTCCAAACTTCTAGGTTTCAACATCCTTGGCATGAGCCATGGTCCTACTGTCCTTCAGTTCCTGACAAATCTGCGATATCTCGAGGTTGTAGCTCCTCCAGCTTGGCTACTTTTAGCTTCTGGTGCCTGAGTTCTTCACGAATTGCCTCCTTGTCAAATATGACTTCCTAAAGGTCCCTCTAAAATTCTTCATGTAATACTCCAGATCTTGGCGATGCACCTAAGGTTAAAACTGCATCCTTTGCTGACAAATGCTCTATCAGCCTTCTACCATCCAATCCTTCCATGCATCTGCATGCTTAACTTTGTACGATGACAATAGCATAAGCGGGCAATAACACCATGGTTAGCCATGTCTATGCCCATGTTACTACCATGAGCTTTCATTCCATAATTGATATCTCCTGTCTTAAGGTTTCTTGACAAAAACTTTGAGTTCTAATGCTCCAGGTTCCGGTCTTTCTCCGATACACCTTGATCTCGGGTATTCACAGCTACCTTAGTCTGCCAAGTTCCATAAGGGGTGCCTTCCTAGGTCATACCAATCTGGAAATTCTTCAGAGCCTTCAACTTCTCCTAGTCTTCGGAGTCTTCAACCGTTGTAGTTTCCATTATTATAATACACGGTAAAATCCTCTTTTATTCCGAAGTGGTCTTAGTTGTCCGATATCTTGTACTTCTTGGAGTGGTCTCATCAGTCGAATCTTCGTGTGGTTAAAAGGGGAAAGGGGTATGGTCTAACTAAAAGGGAATATCTGAATAAGCTCAGAAGAGAAGAGAGGTAAAATATCTTTTTGAAAAGAAGTTGTAGGGAAAAATCTTTCCTATGGGCATGCCAGGTTCTAGGGGTCACGTCCTACAGTCAACATGTGCTCTGATACCATCTTGTAGCGACCCGACCTCAGACGGTCAAGTCTCTATGCTTAAGTGTCATCCCTGGATAGGTATGCTGACACACACAGTACTCGAGGATTTATAACAGAGGTAAATCACATGTATAAAGTAACGTAAATACTATTACCTCAATCCATATAGCGGAAGTAACAACAAGGTTTTGGATTTCCATCAACACCAACGGCAAAGTTGAGTGTAGAAATCGTAACCCTAACGTATCACTTACTCATTGTAAGATTCCTGCAACATGAGACATTGCAGCCATGTAGGTCAGTACATTGAATGTACTGGCAAATTCACACCATAGGATAAAATGTGAATGGCTATCTCTATATGCATATTTGGCTGGTGGAGGCTCTATGGTTATCATGTTTTTGCGAAAAGCCAATTTTTCCCTACTGCAAAGGAATATATTTTATTTAACTACCAAGTTTGTTGAAAAATTATTGAGAAGGTTCCTCCAACTCAATCCCAATTAAAAGTTAACAACCCAACAAAATAATTAAGTAAAGTGATGAGATCAACATGATAATTCAAGAACAAGATACTCAAGATGTCCATAACCGGGGACACGGCTAACCATGATTAGTTTATACACTCTATAGAGGTTTGCGCACTTTTCCCCATAAGACTCGATCTCCTCCGTTGGATTTCTCACACTACATGGTGTTTCAGAAACGGATGACCGAGACACAGTCTTTCAGAAGCACTAACTCTTTACCCTGGGTGGACAGTTACACATATTTCCCCTACATCTGCTAGCCCATGACTGAAAGAGGTCATGCAACATACTCAACTATGCTAGAGCCCATAATAGCTTGTGGCTGCACACGGAAGTTTCTAGCATGAATAATCTTATGATCCCTTTGAGCCTGGGTGGCATTCCATAGGGTGATCACACGGATCCTCAGGGATCCCCTTGGGAAAACATTGGATTCTCCAGGTGCCCGGCCAAACCACTAGGGGCTCTAGGGTGCCCCTACCATTGCACCAAGATGTGTTTTAAAGTAGCCACCTTAAATTAACCATTAATAATAACGCTCACATCTGTCATGAATCCTCAAACCAAACCACGTCTACGAGCATATCATAGCAGTATATGCATAACGTAGTAACTCCCAGGGGTTAAATGCAGGACAATAGGTTCCTACCTCATCAACTACTTCCCAATACCCACAAGTTAAGAAATCCTACTCGTGCAATATTCAAGGGTTGAAACTAATGCATAAAAACTGGGTATGAAAGGGATATGATCAAAGTGTGAACTTGCCTTGTACAGTTGACGAAGATGATTCGCACTCATAACTCCTGATAGTTCTACTCGTCACACTCCGTTCAATCTATCGTGAGCAAGCAATAGTAACCACACATAAGCAATCACTCAAAAGATCGGGAAGAACGAAGAAGACAGTTCGGAAAACATCAAGACCAACAAATAACTCTTGCAACATAAAATAATTTCTAACAGTACCAAAATTATGTGAATTTGGCCTGAACAGAAAGTTTAAGTCAAGAGCTTCGACTTGCAAAAAGAATCAACTAAATCAGAGTTTTAAAACTCAAGTTATGATCAAAAGAAGTTTGAATATGAATCTGAATAAATTTCAAAATTTGAAAATTTCAAAAACTTGATGCGACAGGTTCACTGGATAGGTGAAAACAAGACAAAAATATAGGGCTGCTATCATCTAATTTGGATGAACGAATAAAAAATTATGGCTATTTGAAAAATCAGGCCAAATTGTTTTACGGAAGAAAAATAGATAGGGCTAAAAAAATCTAGGTCTAATGTACAAATACATAGACTAATTGACAATCTAGTTATTCTATCGTACTAGTCTTGAAATAATAAACTACGGAAATATAAAAAGAAAAAAAAACGAAGAAAGATACCTTTATAAGGCAGAGAAAACACGAGTTCGGAGAGAGGAGACAATTTTTCCCGCCGAAGAGGAAAAAAATATTTTTCTTTAATGAATCTAGTCAAACCAAAATATTGATTTAACCCGAATCGGATGATTTTTGGAGGCTCTATGGATCTATATTTGTAGGTGGAAAAGAGGTTTAGGGGTCAAAGGCTAGGTAATGTGGGACTAAACATATACGTACGTAGATGAAATTTGAAAAAGATAATGGGCTAAAACTAGGCCTAGATGCGCGTTTTGTAGTTTTTTTTAACAAAATTCGGTCAAATAGAAAAAAGGCTTTTTTAACAAATTAATTTAATATAACATTCCAAAATTTAGAGTTTTGGGATGTTACATCTACAATCATACAAAATTTACCACTCTCCACATAAGCAAAATTCTTCTCATTCAGAATAGTGAGAGTATCATAAGAAACTCGAATACTATAAATTGTTTCCACATTGAAAGAATAAAACTCAGAAAAGGGTAATCATAATCATGACAAGTTTTATAAATATAATCATCACTACTTTTTATAGCATAAGTATCATCAAAATAATTATCATAAGTAGCAACTTTGTTGTCATCATAATCGATTGAAACCTCTTCCAAGATAGTGGAATCATTACTAAATAAAGTCATGACCTCTCCAAATCCACTTTCATAATTGTCACAATAAGATTCAACACCCTCCAAAATAGTGGGATCATTACTTCCTAAAGTTGACACTCTTCCAAACCCACTTTCATCAATATAATCATCATAAATAGGAGGCATGCTATCATCATAATAAATTTGCATATCAAAACTTGAGAGGTAAAAAATATCATCTTCATAAAACATATCATCCCCAAGCTTGGGACAAACATTAATTGTAGAAAATAAATTCTCAAACATGTCATTTTCATCAAACATAGCATCCCCAAGCTTGGGCCTTTTCATATCATAAGCATAATCACTCTCATCATTAATAGTATGGATAGCACCAATATTATAGCAATTAATATCATCCCAATGAGTAGTAGGAGCAACATCATTTGAGAGGGATGCCTTTTTACCTTTGCTTCTCCGGCTTTTCTTTTTCTTCTCCACTTCATGTGTGGGTTTAATCCTCTTTTTGGAGCTCCTTATTAATGGGATTGGTTGAATAGAAGGCTCCTCCTCGTTACCTGATTCATCATTAGAAATAATAGGAGAATATTGGGAAGTCTCTTCCCTTTCATTAGTATTCTCTTGATCTTCTATTTGTTTTCTTGTCTTTATGTAATTGGCAATATAAGGATTTTCAATGCAATTCACCGCACAATACATATAAATTTCCTCTAGATCAAAATCAAGAACATTATCGAGGGAAAATTCTGGAATATCCTTAATTATACATTTCATTTCTTCATAACCCAGAAGCAAACTAAGTTCATTATGATGCACAAGGGAAATCAAGTCATCACAATTTTTGGACACGATTCGATCATGAAACAATTTGCATTGGATATTTAAATGACCACGTTCATTGCAAAGTTCACAAGGATGGCCAAGAAAATTTAAAATTTCAGCACAAACATCTAGCCTTTCTTGCAACCATTTAGTTTATAAATACTTATGCCTCTTGAAAAATCTATCTTCCCTATTTGGTGTGTACTTGCAAACTCTATGCACTCCACAAAAATTGACATGCTTATATGAGATATTTTCAGCATGACTAGTGCAATCATCATTAGTACTATGGATATGCAAGGAGTTCGTACTAACAACATTGCAATCATGCTTATCATTCAAAGATTTAGTGCCAAACATTTTAATGCATTCTTCTTCTAGCATTTTGGCACAATTATCGGAATCCTTATTTTCACGAAAGACATTAAAAAGATGAAGCATATGTGGTAATCTCAATTCCATTTTTTGTTTTATTTTCTAAACTAAACTAGTGATAAAACAAGAAACTAAATGATTCGATTGCAAGATCTAAAGATATACCTTCAAGCGCTAACCTCCCTGACAACGGCGCCAGAAAAGAATTTGATGTCTACTACACAACCTTCTTCTTGTAGACGTTGTTGGGCCTCCAAGTGCAGAGGTTTGTAGGACAGTAGCAAATTTCCCTCAAGTGGATGACCTAAGGTTTATCAATCCTTGGGAGGCGCAGGATGAAGATGGTCTCTCTCAAACAACACTGCAACCAAATAACAAAGAGTCTCTTGTGTCCCCAAAACACCCAATACAATTGTAAATTGTATAGGTAAACTAGTTAGGCGAAGAGATGGTGATACAAGTACAATATGGATGGTAGATATAGGTTTTAGTAATCTGAAAATATAAAAATAGGAAGGTAACAAGTGGTAAAAGTGAGCGTAAACGGTATTGCAATGTGTTGAAGCAAGGCCTAGGGTTCATACTTTCACTAGTGCAAGTTCTCTCAACAATATTAGCATAATTGGATCATATAACTATCCCTCAACATGCAACAAAGAGTCACTCCAAAGTCACTAATAGCGGACAACAAACGAAGAGATAATTGTAGGGTACGAAACCACCTCAAAGTTATCCTTTATGATCGATCTATTCAAGAGTCCTTAGTAAAATAACATGTAGCTATTCTTTCCGTTCAATCTATCCTAGAGTTCGTACTAGAATAACACCTTAAGACACAAATCAATCAAAACCCTAATGTCACCTAGATACTCCAATGTCACCTCAAGTATCCGTGGGTATGATTATACGATATGATAGAGGTGAAGGTGTCCCGATGTTTCGATAAGATAGATATCGTTTTCTGTGGGTGTCGACTTTAACGATCCGACTACGAACGTGCGAAGACCTCGCACCTTAGCAATCGCTAAACCAAATTCCGAGTGTTATTGACCACGCCGGAGCACGATCAACCTGGCCATGAGGGTCTATTTCCAGCGAGCAAATGAAGAACAAGTAAGAAACGGAGATTGCAATCTGGATATTACGAATTAAAGAGGAAAGCTTTATTAATGAAGGCAAGGTTCTATGACGTCTTGGTCTAGTTGTTGGACACAAATGAAGTAGGCGAAGTTGCAGCTATGGCGAACTTTTAATCTAAACAAAACCCAAAGTCTAAACGACGCCCTAAGGGATGTATATATGGAGGAAGAGGGGGGAATTTCGTGGCCCTTGGAGGAGGGGTCCGAAACCAACCCTAACTCTTGTTTCCCCACACATACGGACTCTAAAAACAGCCTATACTTAAGTATTTCGAAAATACATGGGCCTGGCCCAATAATAAGGTGACGCAACACCTAGAATAGCCTCTGGACGAAATTTATGAAGTGGCATCTTGTATATTTCGTCCAAGGTTTCATGCACTCCTTATGGTGGCTTCAAAGTCCAGAAATCATCACTTGTAACTCCGTTCTTGATCCCCTTGCGCATGCCATCATCTCCATGCTTGAACTTTCTCCAAGGTTCATCTTTCTTGTCCAAGCTAGGCCTTTCATTTGTAAGCAAAACAAATGTATCCAATTTAGGAAGCATCATACTCTCATGAACATTAGAATCGTTACCAAGAAACTAAAGTACCTGATAATTCAATTGGCATGCGCGAGCTCTAGTAATTGGTCCAGTATGTATAGCATCAGGGGCTATGGGTGTAACAATGGTATTGATGTCCTCATCATCCTCCCCTTCTTGAAATGAAGTCGTCGTCGACGAAAGCTCATCTTCCTCACCCAAATAAGGCTTCAAATCTGCAATGTTAAAAGTGGGACTAACCCCAAAATCCACAGGCAGCTCAAGTTTATATGCATTATCATTTATTTTCTCTAACACCTTAAAAGGACCATCATCACGTGGCATTAGCTTTGATTTGCACAAATTAGGAAATCTATCCTTACGCAAATGTAACCAAACAAGATCTCCAGGTGCAAACACAACATGTTATCTACCCTTATCTCCAGCAAGTTTATATTTAGCATTCATACGCTCAATGTTTTCCTTAGTTATCTCATGCATTTTTAAAATCAATTCAGCACATTCTTTAGCATCAAAATTAACCTTCTCCGAAGATGGCAGAGGCAACAAATTAATAGGTGCACGAGGTAGGAAACCATACACAATTTCAAAAGGGACATCTTAGTAGTAGAATGCAATGAACGATTATAAGAAAATTCAATATGAGGCAAGCATTCTTCCCACATTTTCTTATTATTCTTCAAAACAGCCCTAAGCATAGTAGACAATGTTCTATTGACTACTTCAGTTTGTCCATCAGTTTGGGGGTGACAAGTAGTACTAAAAAGCAGTTTAGTCCCCAACTTAGCCCATAAACATCTCCAAAAGTGGCTAAGAAATTTAGTATCACGATCAGAAACAATAGTATTTGGCACACCATGCAAGCGAATAATTTCACGAAAGAATCCTCCCAAGGAACACTAGGTACAGGCAAAGGCATATATAAACCATGAGGATTGAGTCGTGACTTGCTTTTTGACATGTAGTGCAGCGAGCAACAAAACACTCAACATCCCGTCTCATCTTTGGCCAAAAGAAATGTGTAGCAAGTATATCCTCTGTCTTCTTGACGCCAAAGTGTCCCATTAGTCCTCCTCCATGCGCCTCCTGCAACAATAAAAGATGAACGGAGCTAGCTGGAATGCATAGCTTGTTAGCAAGAAACACAAATCCATCGTTAAGAACGAACTTGTTCCAAGCTCTCCCTTCCTTACAATTCTGCAATACATCTGTAAATTCAACATCATGCACATATTGATCTTTGATGGTCTCCAAACCAAATATTTTAAAGTCAAGTTGTGAAAGCATAGTATAACGACGAGACAATGCATCAGCAATAACATTTTCTTTACCCTTCTTGTGTTTAATGACATAAGGGAAAGTCTCAATGAATTGAACCCATTTAGCATGTCTACGGTTCAGTTTTGCTTGACTTTTAATGTGTTTCAAAGATTCATGATCAGAATGTATAACAAATTCCTTGGGCCATAAATAATCTTGCCATGTTTCTAAGGTCCGAACAAGAGCATATAATTCTTTATCATAAGTAGAATAGTTTAGACTAGGCCCACACAATTTTTCAGAAAAGTATGCAACAGGTTTGCCATCTTGTAATAACACACCTCCTAATCCAATTCCACTAGCATCACATTCAAGCTCAAAAGTCTTATTAAAATCAGGAAGTTGGAGTAGAGGAGCATGTGTCAACTTATCTTTCAATACCGTGAAGGCTTCTTCCTGTGCGGTACCCCAAACAAAAGGTACATCCTTCTTTTTAAGCTCATTGAGAGGTGCCGCAATGGTGCTGAAATCTCTCACAAAACGCCTATAGAAACCAGTGAGGCCAAGAAAACTCCTCACTTGTGTGACCGTTTTGGGTTGCGGCCAACTCTCAATAGCTTCAATCTTGTCTTTATCAACTTCAATTCCCTGTGGAGTAACAACATAGCCAAGAAAAGATACTCGATCAGTGCAGAAGGTGCACTTCCCAAGGTTACCAAACAAACATGCATCACGTAGAGCAATAAAAACAACACGTAAATGTTCCAAATGTTACTCCAAAGATTTCCTATAAATCAATATGTCATCAAAGTAAACTACCACAACTCGTCCAACGAAAGCACGTAAACCTTCGTTCATTAATCTCATGAAAGTACTAGGTGCATTAGTGTAACACCCCAAAAATTTAACCATGATTTATTAATCAAAATTTGGTCATGGTAAATTAAATTTTTATTTACTGGATTTTCTTTTATTTCAGAATCACCCTTTTCTCCTGAATTGTGGAGTTTTCACCCAAGTGAAAACCTTTCAAAATATTGTTGGACTTGTATATCTTTCCAAGACCATTTCTTTTATCAGTGGAATTATTCTACAATTATTTTTCCTGAGCTTTATTCCTTTAAAAATGGTTTTTCATAAGTTTTAGGGTTCCATTTGCACTACAACCCTTTCAAATACTTCTTTAAAATCCCCACCAAAATTTGGGGATGTCATGTGATGTTCCCACATCACTTTTATGCAAAAATATCTTTTAGTCATTTGGAAATTTTGAGCCCTACCCCAAGTTTTCAAAAATATTTAAATATTTCTTTAAAAATTCCACCAAAGTTGGGAGATGTTAGTAGGAGTATATAATTCAACTTTATGCAAAAACCCATTGGTGTTCTTTGAAAAATTTGAGCAAAACATCCTCATCTTCATTCTGGTCCAGTTTAGTGTTTTGCACTGCAACCATATTTTATCTTGCTGTTGTTGCCTTGGGATTTGTCCCGCTTGAAGTACACTCTACCAAACCCTTAAGTCCAGGAGATTGGACCCATTGGAGTATTTTTGGTCCATGCAATAATGCTCTTTACTTTCTGCCTAGATTTGGTTTTCTCAAAAACTTGCACTAGGGAGTTTTTGTTTTTGTCAAACTAACCTTGCCACCCTCTTTATCATCTAAAGAGACTCTGATCTGGAGTTTTTGGCCACCCCAAGAGATGCCTAGATGACCATAGCATTCTGTCGAACACCTTGAGATCATGAACAAAATTGGCATGAAACCTAGTTTGCATTTTGAACCTGCTTGCTTTGCCTAAACAACATGTCTCATGGCTCTACCTTAGTCTATAGCCCCACCCTGCTAAACCTCATGTGGATTAGAGCCCCCTGGTAGGCATTGGCATTTTGCCGAATACCTTGCGTGCGTGCTCTAGGCGCGGCCAGAGCGCACATTTTGCATGTGCGTGCGCCCGAGTCGCCGCGTATGGCCCCTGGCCTTTGCTCACCCCCAGAGCCACGCCCTGCCCTTGCCCGCTCGCCAGAGCCCTCCAAGCCACCCTGGCGCCCTACAGCGCCACCGTCAGAGCTCCCTTGGCGGCACGCCGGCGCCACAGCAGGCTCCTGCCATGGATGGCGCCGCCCGAGCCACAGCCACGCGCCAGCTCGCCCCTGAACAGCCCGAGCTCAGCCAATCGCCTTGACAAACCCCGCAAACCATCGCCACGTGCCCCCTGGCTATAGAACGGCGGTTCGCCAGCGTTCTTATCCATGTCCACGAGAACCGACCTCTCCGGGCTATAAATAGCCATCCCGATCACGCCTGAGCTCGTCAGCAGCCTTATTCAAGTGGTAGGAAGCCCCCTCCTTCCCCAGTTTGGCCAGAGGCCATCATCTCTCCCATCTCTGACAGGTTCGGCGGCCGCCACGTTCCGGTAAAATCCGGCCAAGACCGAGGCCCCTAACCCCTCCTGTGCTTCCATCCTCTTCCCCTCGATCCTGCGGAGCCACCCCACCTCTCAAACACGATCGGGAGCCACTGCAGGTCGAGACCCCAATCCTCCCAAAACCACCGTCCGCTGCGGAGCTCACCGCCGGTGACACCCTTCGTCCCCGCCAGCCTTTCGACCACTCGGAGGACTGCCCTGGACCGGAGGATCCATCCCTGCCCTCGGAACCCCGTGGGGAGCCGCCGTTCGTCGACAGTGATCGCCGGAGCCCCGCCACCGATCGGACAGAGGAGGAAGGAGGCGCGGGCGACTGGTCAAACCTGACCAGTGGGCCCGATGGACCCACTGTCAGTGACCCAGCCCCGCCGAAGCGTGTTTTAAGTGGAAGCACATTCCACCAAATACACCTTCACTAGAGGAAAACGTAAGTGCTGCCGAACCGTTTTCTTTTTCTGATTTTTATTAAAAACAGATTTTGACTAATCTTTGACTGGCTATAACTTTTAAAATACAAGTCCAATTGATTTGATTCTTTTTCTTTTGTTTCTCAAATTTTGTCTAGTTTATTTTCATATTTATTTGAAAAAAATTCAAACAACTTTTTTGTACTGTTTTGAAACTATGTGTTAATTTGAATTTTTCTTAAATAGGATTTTGGAGAGGGAGGCAACTTTCAGAAAATGCACCCCCACTTGCATGCTCTTGAAGGCAAGCATTTTGCACCCTGGCATAATATTGTTGTGTGTTATTTGATACGGTTACAACACCACCTTGACTCGGAGTATTCGTTATTTTATGTGATGACATGATCATACTCATGAGTGCATATTGATGATTCCGTGCTATTGGAATTTGATATGTTTGTGATAGTAATCACCCTCGTATGCCGTTCATGCCTACCGAAAGGAATCAGGGAAAGTCTCTGTCTTGGGTAGACACGAGCTTGTCTCTAGTTCTTCGTCGAGATGGTTATGTCCGGTAAGGCATGGTGAGGTATGATGAGTGGTGATTCTGTCTGATTGGTGTGAAATATATTTCTTATGCCTATCATGCAGGAAATGATTTAACCTCCTGAGTCGACCATAGATCGAATCTTGTTCAAGTAACCCCATACTTGTTTCGTACTACCACTTGTCCCTGCCATAGGTAGGGCACGGTTCAATAAGTTGTCAACCCCTTCCTAGCACACATTGTACAGAGAGGCCATGGTGGAAGATACCGGCTGCATCCGCTAGGGATGCCACCTGGTCCAGGGGCATGGGTGTTTCCGGTTGGAGCCGAGGGGGTAGCTCCCCTAGTTTGCGAGTGTTATAAATTTGTGATCCCATGCTAGTCGAGGTTGTAGCCTCCCCACTTAGAGTTTCGCTTAACAGGTGTCGTGGGTGATTCCAGACACCGGTAAGTTAGGCTGGTGTGTGCGGTCAGGTGTGTTTTCAACTAAAAGACCATAGACAGAATTAGTCCCGATGGACTAAAGGAATCCGTTACTCGTGGGTAAAGAGTACACCCTCTGTAGAGATTATATCTATTCGAATAGCCGTGTCCGTGGTTAAGGACTACACTCTCGGATGGGTCAAGTGTCGGTCTTAGTGTCGGTCTTCGGAGGAAAAACTGCTAAACCAGAACATGGATCATGACTTGTGACTTATTATGATTATGATTACTATTACTATGGACTAACCATTTACATTTAGTTGAGTTATTGAGTATCCCTGGGACGGTTCTACCTCATGGATATTCACTGTGATTACTCTCATATAAGCCCTTTATGTGGTGTCGCGGAGACGCCCGACTGTGGCATGCTTGTTATTCATTTACTTTATAAGCCCTTTATGTGGTGTCGCCGAGACGCCCGACTGTGGCATGCTTGTTATCCACTTACTCTATAAGCCCTTTATGTGGCGTCGCACAGACGCCCGACTGTGGCATGTTTGCTGCTTATTTCCTTTATAAGCCCTTTATGTGACGTCGCGCAGACACCCAACTGAGGCATGCTTTATACTATTATCCTTTCGAGGCGTCGCTTCAGACACCTGATCAGTGCATTCTATTTCTACTCCCCTATTGCATATTCATGTTGTATATGAATAACCTGCTTGCATGCATCATGGATTCTTATTCTGTGACTGACGTTGTGATCATAAAATATTTCAGAGCATGATTAACAATTGTATTATTATACCTGTGTTCATAATGTTTGCGAGTACATTCAAAGTACTCGCTGGCTTGTCCCTGGGTATTGTCTTGGCCAGATTTCTTGCATGGAGAGGAGCGTTGCGATGACAACCCCGGAACCTACGCAATGGTGATAGCAGCCTCGCGAAGATAGGAGTTATCCAGGTCAGCTGTTCCTGCGGGAAATGGAGTCCCATAGATGCTGATGTACCACAAACCGCTTCCGCCATCAACCACTAGAAACCATTTGTTGTACTCATAGGCCAGAATGGTCTTGTACTACCTTTTTTGTATTTTGCTTGGAGTTTCTGTATCAAGTTGGTGTCTCATTAGCTAACAGTAATCCTGGGGCTGGTGAGCACAAGGGCCATTTTCTAGGAAATTAATATCCTGAAATTCTGGTCCTGACAACCTTGGTATCAGAGCCAGGCTGATCATTGGCTAATCCTATCTTGGCCAGGTCAATAAACCTAGGTTGACCTTAACCTAACCCCGGCCAAGCTTCTCATGTAAGATAGCCACACAGTGACCACGACACCTTTTGGCAGTCGGTGCCTAACCTATCAGCCTAGCCTGTCAATCACGTGCCAGTGATCGACACCTAAATTGTCTCTTTCTCAAGCGTGCGAAGGAAGACTCCGTCCCCTTTTTCTATAAAAGGGCACGCTAGCCTCAACCCAGCACAACACAGCTTCTACCCCAAACCAAGCTATAATGCCAGGACCCATTGTTCACAATGAGACCACAGCAACCAACCTTGGAGGTTCTGTGACCGTGCAAGCAAACCTCACCCGCCGTGCCTTTGCATTAGAAGAGCCCCCAGAATACGTTGTGTACCAAGGGCCGATGAGCGGTGAGAGCCGTCAATTCTGGGCCACTGTGCACGTCTATGGTAGGGGTCTATCGCCAGAACGCCCCTACAGGTTCACCGGAAGGACAACTTCCTTTGAGCCACAAGCCATCCAACTAGCTGCTCGAGAGGCTATAGTTCAACTCCGGCACTTGTCACCCAGAGTTAACTGTCGCTCGTTCTACTACTACCCCAGCCGTGACGGGTATGGTAGACCACCCCAGGTTGCCAAAGAAGATCACGAGACGGATCCTGCATTGTTGCATCTGGTGCGCTATGTAAGTGCCCTAGAGGAACTGTTCGATCAAATCACCCTTGATCTGATCGCAGCCCATGGAGAACTGGTCCGCCGAGCCCCGGCAAGAGGAGAAGATGAGCCCGACGCCGACAACCCAGTCGTACTGTTCGGACAACCGATCGAGTCCTTGAGGTCTGCCCCAGCCATCGACCAAAATGCTTTGGTGTCCCCAGAAGTGCTTCGTTGCCTTTTGGGAACACGCTCCAATGAGATCGTGGCCAACAACCCCCGCGATGGTCATCATCGCTACCCCGACCCTGCAGCCCCTCAACTCCATCCAGCTAACCCCGATAGTGAAACCCATGGAGAAGCCTCGACGTCCACAAGGAACGCCCACTTAGATATAAACGAGGTAGACTAAGTCACTCGACTAGTACCAAGTCTTAGTATGTCCACGACCTGTAATTGTATGATATTGTATCGCCATAATTAAATACTGTCTGCTTATGCGCCCCTATTATTAATTCATAGCCATGCATAAGTATGTTGGCTTACGATTGCATTTTTAATTCCAGGCATAGCTACCAAAAACCACCCCGACGACAGCCATAGTGATACATCACTTTTGTGAGATATGTGTATCCGTGGCATTGACCCCGACCCCATAGAGCAGAACCGACAAACTAGTTGCCCCTCCCGTGATAAATGACCCAACCCAGATGCTATATAAAAGGCCACCTCGTGACCTTATCAAGCATCCCTTTCCTCGTGCACAGCTCTCACAACCATTCCTTTGCCATGCGGAGCCCTAGTATCTATCTGAGAACTCCAGATGCAACCCTAGGTAGTTTTGATAAAATATTGTGGGATTTTACCTGCAGTACAATGAGTTCTACCCATCCACCCCAGTACGAGTTGCTCAAATCGAGGATCACCCCATCTACCTCGAAATATTGGGCAGTGGTGCACATCCCTCCCGCAAGCCCAAACCAAGACCCAAAGGAAGTCTCCTTCGTGGGAAAATCTATGCCGACTCTGCAAATGGCCATAGAAGCTGCTGCATACGAAGCGCTTGCTCGCCTTCGATTCACGGTACCTTATGCCAGCGAACAAGGGTATTATTACTTCCCGAGTCGTGCAGCACCCGGAGAAGTAGCATCTTTTCCCGGTGGACGAATTGAGAGAGACCCAGTACTGGCCAACCTTGCCCAGTATGTTATCGCCCAAGAGCGTTTGACCCAGCGGGTAATGGGTTATCTCCAGAGCCTCGCTGATTTAAATCCTCGGATCGCCATCGGCAGACCACTAAGGCCCGACCAGGAGAGACGCATTCATCGACTAGTCAATCCGCTTCCCCCGATAGAAGAAGAGTGTGCCCCAGTACCAGAGACGTATTCTCAGGACCCTGTCTTTCTGTCGCTTTCATTGTAGACGTTACTGCTATGATTATTGCCCCAGCATCTAGTTATGTGTTGCAACTTATGCGTGGTATCCTAAATTTGTGCGATGAATTAAATATTGGGTTTTAATTAATGTAAGTAGTTTTTATAGCTGTTAATTTTTATTAACTAATTTCACTCTCGGTAATTTCTAAAGTGAGATTTTTTTCCTTGAGTTGTTATAGCATATGTCTCTTCATGACATAGATTTTTATTCACACAGCACCACGACAGCAGACTCACCACCCCAACCCCTCGACCACGCGCACTAATTGCAAATCCACGTGTACATGTTGCACCTAACTGATCACCCCCCTTGCACACCACAGTCTCTGAAGGAGAGATTTGTGGGTAATTATTCGGGTGCAAGTTGCCTACAGCACACTGACAGCAGTTAGCACCCGACACCAGCACCTAATCCGCATGATCGCCGCCACCGCGGAGAGCTAACACTCGAGCAGCAGCATCATGACGATCATCGAGGATCATCGCGCACAAGAGCACGGAGAACCCCAGCAATGCCGCCAGCCCTCCGCACACCAGGATCATGTACCAGTCTAGCATCACCTCCGCCATTAGAGCCTCGTCTTGAGCTCCTGCATATAGAAATGGAAGAGAAGGAAGGAGAAGGAGAAGCAAGGCTAGGTGTGAGGAACAAGAAAGGAGCACCTCGGTCATTTTATAGCTCGAGATCGGTGTACGATGGGTGAAGTCCACTAGCGCCGCTCGTCGCTCGATCGCCGGTGTTCGGAGGCGAGTCCGCGAGCAGTGCCCACAGCGCACCGGCCTGCGAGGTGAGTGCACGCTGCACCGGCAGCTAGCACGCCGCGCAGTACCACAGTACGGCCTAGATGCCCTACGCGCTAGACGTCGCCGGTGGAGAAAGCACGGGAAAGCACGCGAGAGAGAGGAAGAAGAGAGAGCCAGAGGTAGAAGAAGAGACTGACAGCGGGCCCCGGGTCCACCTGTCAGCTAGATTGAGCACTGTGCTCTTGGGTACGACCAGCGTATTTTAGAAATTTAGAAATTTATTCTAAATTCACAGTTACCAAAAGTAGTAATTTCTCATTTTCCCCAACCATGGATTTTTCCACGCAGCGCCAGTATTCCATACTGTAGTTTTATGCCACTTATTTTCCCACTCACTGTTGCCACATTTTACTGCATGGGTAGGATGGTTATTTTGTGATATTATTCTGAGATAGTAGGAGTAATTCTTTTTCAAAACAGCCTCTAGCAAATCTCGAGGACGAGATTTTTCTTAAGGGGGGTAGTGTTGTAACACCCCAAAAAATTAACCATGATTTTTAATCAAAATTTGGTCATGGTAAATTAAATTTTTATTTTCTGGATTTTCTTTTATTTCAGAACCACCCTTTTCTCCTGAATTGTGGATTTTTCACCCAAGTGAAAACCTTTCAAAATATTGTTGGACTTGTATATCTTTCCAAGACCATTTCTTTGATCAGTGGAATTATTTCTGCAATTATTTTTCCTGAGCTTTATTCCTTTAAAAATGGGTTTTCATAAGTTTTAGGGTTCCATTTGCACTACAACCCTTTCAAATACTTCTTTAAAATCCCCACCAAAATTTGGGGATGTCATGTGATGTTCCCACATCACTTTTATGCAAAAATCTCTTTTAGTCATTTGGAAATTTTGAGCCCTGCCCCAAGTTTTCAAATTTGGATCAGTTTGTGGTTTGCACTGCAACCTATTTAAATACTTCTTTAAAAATTCCACCAAAGTTGGGAGATGTTAGTAGGAGTATATAATTCAACTTTATGCAAAAACCCATTGGTGTTCTTTGAGAAATTTGAGCAAAACATCCTCATCTTCATTCTGGTCCAGTTTAGTGTTTTGCACTGCAACCATATTTTATCTTGCTCTTGTTGCCTTGGGATTTGTCCTGCTTGAAGTACACTCTACCAAACCCTTAAGTCTAGGAGATTGGACCCATTGGAGTATTTTTGGTCCATGCAATAATGCCCTTTACTTTCTACCCAGATTTGGTTTTCTCAAAAACTTGCACTAGGGAGTTTTTGTTTTTGTCAAACTAACCTTTCCACCCTCTTTATCATCTAAGGAGACTCTGATCTGGAGTTTTTGGCCACCCCAAGAGATGCCTAGATGACTATAGCATTCTGTCGAACACCTTGAGTTCATGAACATAATTGGCCTGAAACCTAGTTTGCATTTTGAACCTGCTTGCTTTGCCTAAACAGCATGTCTCATGGCTCTACCTTAGTCTATAGCCCCACCCTGCTAAACCTCATGTGGATTAGAGCCCCCTGGTAGGCATTGGAATTTTGCCGAGCGGCCAGAGCGCGCGTTTTGCACGTGCGTGCGCCCGAGTCGCCGCCTCTGGCCCCTGGCCTTTGCTCTCCCCCAAAGCCACGCCATGCCCTCGCCCGCTCGCCAGAACCCTCCAAGCCACCCTGGCGCCCTACAGCGCCACCGTCAGAGCTCCCTTGGTGGCACGCTGGCGCCACAGCAGGCTCCTGCCATGGACGGCACCGCCCGAGCCACAGCCACGCGCTAGCTCGCCCCTGAACAGCCCGAGCTCAGCCATTCGCCCTGCCAAACCCCGCTAGCCATCGCCACGCGCCCCTGGCTATAGAACGGCGGTTCGCCGGCGTTCTTATCCACGGCCAAGGGAACCGACTTCTCCGGGCTATAAATAGCCCTTCCGATCACGCCTTAGCTCGTCAGCAGCCTTATTCAAGTGGTAGGAAGCCCCCTCCTTCCCAGTTTGGCCAGAGGCCATCATCTCTCCCATCTCTGGCAGGTTCGGCCGCAACCATGTTTCGGTAGAATCCGACCATGACCGAGGCCCCTAACCCCTCCCGTGCTTCCATCCTCTTCCCCTCGATCCTGCGGAGCCACCCCACCTCTCAAACACGATCGGGAGCCACCGCAGCTCGAGACCTCAATCCTCCCGAAACCACCGTCCTCCGCGGAGCTCAACGCCGGCGACTCCCTTCGTTCCTGCCAACCCTTCGACCACTGGGAGGACCGCCCTAGACTGGCGGATCCATCCCTGCCCTCGGAACCCCATGGGGAGCCGCCGTTCATCGACAGCGATCGCCGGAGCCCCACCACCGCTCGGACAGAGGAGGAAGGAGGTGCGGGCGACTGGTCAAACCTGACCAGTGGGCCCGATGGACCCACTGTCAGTGACCCAGCCCCGCCGAAGCATGTTTTAAGTGGAAGCGCATTCCACCAAATACGCCTTCACTAGAGGAAAACGTAAGTGCTGCCGAACCGTTTTCTTTTTCTGATTTTTATTAAAAATAGATTTTGACTAAACTTTGACTGGCTATAACTTTTAAAATACAAGTCCAATTGATTTGATTCTTTTTCTGTTGTTTCTCAAATTTTGTCTAGTTTATTTTCATATTTATTTGAAAAAATTTCAAAGAACTTTTTATTACTATTTTGAAACTATGTGTTAATTTGAATTTTTCTTAAACAGGATTTTGGAGAGGGAGGCAACTTTCAAAAAATGCACCCCCACTTGCATGCTCTTGAAGGCAAGCATTTTGAACCCTGGCATAATATTGTTGTGTGTCGTTTGATACGGTTACAACACCTCCTTGACTCGGAGTATTTGTTATTTTATGTGATGACATGATCATACTCATGAGTGCATATTGATGATTCTGTGCTGTTGGAATTTGATATGTTTGTGATAGTAATCACCCTCATATGCCGTTCATGCCTACCGGAAGGAATCTGGGGAAGTCTCTGTCTTGGGTAGACACGAGCTTGTCTCTAGTTCTTCGTCGAGATGGTTATGTCCGGTAAGGCATGGTGAGGTATGATGAGTGGTGTTTCTGTCTGATTGGTGTGAAATATATTTCTTATGCTTATCATGCAGGAAATGATTTAACCTCCTGAGTCGACCATAGATCGAATCTTGTTCCAGTAACCCCCATACTTGTTTTGTACTACCACTTCTCCACACCGTATAGAGAGGCCATGGTACAAGATACCGGCTGCATCCGGTAGGCATGCCACCTGGTCCGGGGGCATGGGTGTTTCCGGTTGGAGCCGAGGGGGTAGCTCCCCGAGTTTGCGCGCGTTATAAATTTGTGATCCCATGCTAGTCGAGGTTGTAGCCTCCCCACTTAGAGTTTCGCTTAACGGGTGTCGTGGGTGATTCCAGACACCGGTAGGTTAGGCTGGTGTGTGCGCTCAAGTGTGTTTTGAACTAAAAGACCATAGACGGAATTAGTCCCGATGGACTAAAGGAATCCGTCACTCGTGGGTAAAGAGTACACCCTCTACAGAGATTATATCTATTCGAATAGCCGTGTCCATGGTTAAGGACTACAGTCTGGGATGGGTCAAGTGTCGGTGTTAGTGTCGGTCTTCGGAGGAAAAACTGCTAAACCAGAACATGGATCATGACTTGTGACTTATGATGATTATGACTACTATTACTATGGACTAACCATTTACATTTAATTGAGTTGTTGAGTATCCCTGGGACGGTTCTACCTCCTGGATATTCACTGTGATTACTCTCATATAAGCCCTTTATGTGGTGTCGCGGAGACGCCCGACTGTGGCATGCTTGTTATTCATTTACTTTATAAGCCCTTTATGTGGTGTCGCTGAGACGCCCGACTATGGCATGCTTGTTATCTACTTATTCTATAAGCCCTTTATGTGGCGTCGCACAAACGCCCGACTGTGGCATGTGTGCTGCTTATTTCCTTTATAAGCCCTTGATGTGACGTCGCGCAGACGCCCGACTGAGGCATGCTTTATACTATTATCCTTTCGAGGCGTCGCTTCAGACACCTGATCAGTGCATTCTATTTTTACTCCCCTATTGCATATTCATGTTGTATATGAATAACCTGCTTGCGTGCATCATGGATTCTTATTTTGTGACTAACAATGTGATTATAAAATATTTCAGAGCATGATTAACAATTGTATTATTATACCTGTGTTCATAATCTTTGCGAGTACATTCAAAGTACTAACTGGCTTGTCCCTGGCTATTGTCTTGGCCATATTTCTTGCATGGAGAGGAGCATTGTGATGACAACCCCGGAACCTACGCAATGGTGATAGCAGCCTCGGGAAGATAGGAGTTATCCAGGTCAGTTGTTCCTGCGGGAAATGGAGTCCCATAGACGCTTATGTACCACAAACCGCTTCCGCCATCAACCACTAGAAACCATTTGTTGTACTCATAGGCCAGAATGGTCTTGTACTACCCTTTTTTGTATTTTGCTTGGAGTTTCTGTATCAAGTTGGTGTCTCATCAGCTAACAGTAATCCCGGGGCTGGTGAGCACAAGGGCCATTTTCTAGGAAATTAATATCCTGAAATTCCGGTCCTGACAATTAGTTAACCCAAAAGCCATGACTAACCACTCATATAAACCAAACTTAGTTTTAAATGCTGTTTTCCATTCATCTCCAAATTTCATACGAATTTGATGGTATCCACTACGCAAATCTATTTTGGAGAAAATTGTAGAGCAACTCAATTCATCAAGCATATCACCAGCCTAGGAATAGGATGATGATAATGCATAGTAGTATTATTAATGCCTCTACAATCAACACACATACGCAACGTACCATCCTTTTTAGGCACTAGTATAATAGGAACATCACAATGACTAAGAGATTTGCGTATGTAACCTTTGTTGAGCAGCTCCTATACTTGACACATAATCTCCTTCGTCTCCTCCGGATTGGTATGGTATGGTGCACAATTGGGTAGCGATGCACCGGAAATTAAGTCAATTTGATGCTCAATCCCTCGAATAGGTGGCAATCACGGTGGCACGTCTTGTGGGAAGACGTCAGCGAACTCCTACAAAATGTTAGTGACAGCAGAGGCCAAAGAGCAAGGCACGTCCTCGAATGAAAATAATGCCTCTTTGCACAAAAAAGCATAGCAAACAGATTTGCAGAAATCTAGCTCATCAATATCAGATTTTGTGGCAAGTAAACATGCACTTTCAATTTAATTTCAGAAGCAACACTAGATGGTTTGTTATTAGGTTTATTTGTTGCTCAAATTCTTTTGCCACAATCTGATTTTCACTCTTATTTTTGTCCTGTTTTGCTTTATTAGCTCTATTAATACAATCTTTCAAAATGGATTCAAGAGTCATAGGAAGCAAAGTAATATGGCTATCCTTATGAACAAGAATATACTGATTAGTTCTACCATGGTGTACAGAATTTTTATCAAATTGCCATGGTCTACCAAGTAATAAGGAACATGCTTGCATGGGTACCACATCACAATCAACATAATCAGCATATGTAGAGATACTAAAATGCACATGAACAGTACGTGTTACCTTAACCTTGCCGCTGTTGTTGAACCAATGGATGTAGTAAGGATGTGGATGCGGTCTTGTGGTGAGAGATAGCTTCTCCACCATCTCCATGCTAGCCAAGTTGTTGCAACTCCCCCCATCTATGATGACGCAAACAGAACGTTCCTTCACAACTCCCTTTGTATGGAACAAATTATGCCTCTGATTTTGCTCAGATTGTGTAACCTGCACATTCAAAACACGTTGAGCAACTAAACATTCATACCTATCAGCATCTTCAGCAGCCATGTATTGCATCTCATGATCAGAATCCTCTCCACCGCGTTCTTCATGTGTAATAAGAGCCAAAGTCTCCTCATCATAGTCTCTAGCGGACTCATACCCAGCATCCTCAGTAGTAATCATCACACGCTGAGATTTGCATTCTCTCACAAAATGTCCTCTTCCCTTACAACGACGACAAATAATATCACTTGTGTGCCCTGTTGATGCCATGGAATAAGAAGAGCTCTGCGCAAGGCCGACATGTGTGCTCTTGGCAGATAGTGGTGGTTGTGCCTGCTTTCTTGTATCACGGCTGGAGGTGGCACCTGATGGAGATGCTGGTGCAGTGGAAGTAGAGGATGCACGTGGTGTCTATGATGAAGATCGACCTGCAGAAAAGTTAGTTCGCGCCAATGCCTGTCGATCCTGCACTCCACGTTCAGCTTTACAAGCAAGATGGAATAAACGAGTGATATTAGTATACTCCTTATACTCTAGAATGGTATGAATCTATCTATTTAATCCACCCATAAAACGTGCAAGCATAGCTTCATTCTCCTCAACAATACCACATCTAATCATGCCAGTTTGTAATTCCTGATAATATTCTTCTACAGAATTGTTTCCTTGTCTTAAACACTGCAATTTTTGAAGTAATTCACGTTGATAATATGGTGGAACCCAACGAGTACGCATAGCAGTTTTCAAAGCAGCCCAAGTAGTTGGAATAGGATATAATTTACAATATTCAGACCACCAAACACATGCGAAGCTAGTGAAAGCACAAACAGCAGTAGGAACATGTCTCTCCTCAGGATATGGTAAACATGTAAAATTGTTGTTCAATTTATAACTCCCAAGTAAGATATATATCAGGAACATATCTACCCTCAAATGGTGGACTATTCAATTCCAGTTTACGAAGATGGTCATGATCTCGTACCTCATATGGTGGTGCAGCCCTACCGTTGCGATGATATATCTGAGGATGACCTGGTGGTGGTGGTGCTGGTGGTTGCACGTAGTTCTGATTTTGAACAACCTCATCCTCGTAATGGTCCTCCACCTCTGCAGTAGCAGCAGGAGCTACAGAAGCATCAACAGTGGCACCAGAATTTTGCCCAGGGTCAACGGGAACGCGTTGTGCTCGTCCCACTTGATTGGGAAGGCGTTGTTGTTGTTGTTGTTGTTGTTGTTGTTGTTGTTGTTGTTGTTGTTGTTGTTGTTGTTGTTGTTGTTGTTGTTGTTGTTGTTGTTGTTGTTGTTGTTGTTGTTGTTGTTGTCGTTGTTGTTGTTGTTGTTGTTGTTGTTGTTGTTGTTGTTGTTGTTGTTGTTGTTGTTGTTGTCGTTGTTGTTGTCGTTGTTGTTGTCGTCGTTGTTGTTATCGCCGTTG
>NC_041386.1:356906231-356942985 GCF_002162155.2 Triticum dicoccoides | reverse complement strand
GTCGTTGTTGTTGTTGTGGTTGTTGTTGTTGTTATTGTTCTTGTTGTTGTTGTTGTTGTTGTTGGAAGACGTGCGAGCAATTCATTAAACTTGTTATAGAGCTTTGTTTCGAACGTGTTCTCCATGCCATCTATCTTCTCCATGGCCTCTTCAAATCTGTTTAGCACATCTTGCACCTGTCCACTCATCATTTGCTGAAATTTATCGTGCAACTCCTTATTCGTCATGTTCTCCCAGTCAGTCTCGTTGGCTTGTGATCCGGCCATGGTTAGCAGTAATAGAAACACACAAGAATATGATCCAACAGACTACTAACAAGAGGTGGTGGTGGGTGTCAGTAATTCATCAAGCAAATCTCAGATTCTTACCAGTTCTTACCCAGCAGCAGGTGGTGATCGGCAACCATCATAGTCAAAACTCTCAAAGCTTGGATAGAGCGATTACCAAGAAGAGTCAAACGCACGACTTAGATGTATGTGGATCTAGAAAGGCTTATAATATGGTAGCAAAAAGGGTCAGCAATAATCCATTCAGAGATGCAAAGTTGAATAAACGCTGAACGACGGTACTGTGCTGGTCGTAGGCTAGACCGTGCTAGAGACGCGAGCCTAGAACACTAACAAAATCACTGCGCTGCACATAATCAAGGGAGGACCATGCTCTGAATTTTTTTTTCACTTTTTTTCCTCTTTTATTTTGAGTTTGGAACTATTTTTTGACTACGGGTAGCACGGAATTATGGGAGTCCTACTCTGTCATGACTCGAAGTATCGCGTTATCTGGAACTTGAAAACACAGCAACAAATATTGGACTCGGACTAGTAGCGGAGATGAATCTGGTGGAACTCGGACTTGTGGCGGCGATGAATCTGGTGGAACTCGGACTGGTGGTGGTATATGGCGATGGTATATCTGGACTCGGATTGGTGGTGGTATATGGCGATGGTATATGCAGACTCAGATTGGTGATTGTATATGGCAATGGTATATGTGGACTCGGATTGGTGGTTGTATATGGCAGCAGCGATGTATATGGTGGGGTGGTGGTATATGGCAATGATGATGGCGATGGTGCAGCGGCGGCGTGACAACCTGTGAACAGAACTCGAACCTCTGAGGGACTAGACGCTAAGACCAGCAACTCGACACGATGATGCAACCGCAAATTCAACAAAGCAAAACTCTAAAAAGACAATGCAAAGGCTCAGATTGGTTCGGATATGATGAACTAACCCTAATTTTTTTGGCTTTTTTCATGGACTGTAGGTATGAAGAACAGACTCGATCTAAACTACAAAAAACTGTAAAATCTCACCGAGCAACCTGGAAATCTGATACCACTTGATAGAGGTGAAGGTGTCCCGATGTTTCGATGAGATATATATCATTTTCTGTGGGAGTTGACTTTGACGATCCGACTACGATCGTGCGAAGACGTCGCGCCTTAGCAATCGCTAAACCAACTTTCGAGTGTTATTGACCACGCCGGAGCATGATCAACCTGACCACGAGGATCTATTTCCTGCGAGCAAACAAAGAACAAGCAAGAAACTAAGATTGCAATCTGTATATTACGAATTAAAGAGGAAAGCTTTATTAATGAAGGTGAGGTTATGTGACGTCTTGGTCTGCTCGTTGGACACAAACGAAGTACACGAAGTTGCAGCTATGGCGAACTTTTAATCTAAACAAAACCCGAAGTCTAAGCGACGCCCTAAGGGATGTATATATGGAGGAAGAGGGGGGAATTTCGTGGCCCTTGGAGGAGGGGTGCAAAACCAACCCTAACTCTTGTTTCCCCACACATACGGACTCTAAAAACAGCCTATACTTAAGTATTTCGAATATACATGGGGCTAGACCAATAATAAGGTAACGCAGCACCTAGAATAGCCTCTGGACGAAATTTATGAAATGGCATCTTGTATATTTCGTCCAAGGCTTCATGCATTCCTTATGGTGGCTTCAATGTCCTGAAATCATCACTTGTAACTCCGTTCTTGATCCCCTTACGCATGCCATCATCTCCATGCTTGACTTGCTCCAAGGTTCATCTTTCTTGTCCAAGCTAGGCCTTTCATTTGTAAGAAAAACAAATGTATCCAATTTAGCAAGCATCATATTCTCATGAACATTAGAATCGTTACCAAGAAATGAAAGTACCTGATAATTCAATTGGTGTGCGCGAGCTCTAGTAATTGGTCCAGTATGTATAGCAGCAGGGGCTGTGGGTGTAGCAATGGTATTGATGTCCTCATCACGATATGTATCACACAATCTCAGATTCATCTATTCAACCAACACAAAGAACTTCAAAGAGTCCCCCAAAGTTTCTACCGGAGAGTCAAGACAAAAATGTGTGCCAACCCCTATGCATAAGTTCACGAGGTTACGGAACTCGCAAGTTGATCACCAAAACATACATCAAGTGGATCATGTGATATCCCATTGTCACCACAGAGAAGCACATGCAAGACATACATCAAGTGTTCTCAAATCCTTAAAGACTCAATCCGATAAGATAATTCAAAGGGAAAACTCAATCCATTAGAAGAGAGTAGAGGAGGAGAAACATCATAAGATCCAACTATAATAGCAAAGCTTGCGATACATCAAGATCATGCCGAATCAAGAATACGAGAGAGAGAGAGAGATCAAACACATAGATACTGGTACATACCCTCAGCCCCGAGGGTGAACTACTCCCTCCTCATCATGGAGAGCGTCGGGATGATGAAGATGGCCACTGGAGAGGGATTCCCCCGTCCAGCAGGGTGCCGGAACGGGTCTAGATTCGTTTTTGATGGCTACAGAAGCTTCTGGCGGTGGAACTCCTGATCTAGGTTTCTTTCTGGAAGTTTTGGGTTATATAAGAGGTGTTGGAGTCGGGAACAAGTCAGGGGGGTCTCCGGGCTGTCCACGAGGTAGGGAGGCACGCCCAGGGGGTGGGCGCCCCCCCCCACCCTCGTGGGCAGCCCGAGACTCTTCTGGCCCAACTCTGTTACTCCCTGTCCTTCTTCTGGTCCAAAAATAAGTTCCGTGAAGTTTCAGGTCAATTGGACTCTGTTTGGTTTTCCTTTTCTTCGAAACTCAAAAACAAGGAAAAAACTTAAATTGGCACTGGGCTCTAGGGTAATAGGTTAGTCCCAAAATCATATAAAATAGCATATAAATGCACATAAAACATTCAAGGTTGATAATATAATAGCATGGAACAATAAAAAATTATAGATATGTTGGAGACGTATGACAGGCCACAATGATGATCATCCAATGGCTGAGAACTTGAAACTAAGAATTGTTGCAGGTCTGAGATTTTGGAGGAAGACTGATCCATATGCCACAAGGAGAAGGACTGCTTTTGATTACCGTTTCCACACTAGAGAACATCAGGACTCCTATGAGACAGTATTGCTTGACAAGAAGCCCATCGTTTGTGACATGAAGTGGGTTGACTAGATGTATATTGATGCCAATGAGGATTACTTCCCCCACGTTCATGAGAGCTTCAGGCTGAATGGAGTTGATGGTTTTGTTGGTCAAGAGCTCAGTAAGTGGAGTGATGAGATGATAATGTAGTTTTACTCCACCGCACACTTTTATCCAGATGGGAAGATAGTGTGGATGACTGAGGGCACCAGGTACCAGTCATCTATCTTTGAATGGGCTGAGCTCATCAATGCTCGAGAAGAAGAAGAGAATGACAGAGATGTGTATGGAAAACCAAGGATGGACCATAACATTATGGCTCACATGTATAAGCCAATTCCTTATGAAGCTCTAGAGACTCACAAGTTTGGATCAATCTACTATCTGCTTGCTGGATTGGGCACTATCAACTACATCTTGAGGCATATATTGTTGCTCAAGTCTGGAGATCACAGAATGATACGTGGCCATTCCATCAACTTGCTACACATGTTTGATGTTCCCCAAAAGTTCAAGGTTATGAATCTGACCATAGAGACTATCAAGAGGATAACAACTGACCAAAAGAGATCATGTGGATATGCTCCACATATTCAGATGTTGATAAATTCCAAGGTTGGAACTGGAACATATCTAATTGACAGAGAGCATCTACCTCTTAGGCCAGAGTTTGAGGACAATGAAGTTTTCATGGATGCATCACATCCTACTTCTGTTGAGGCCCAGGATAAAGCTGAGAAGGCAAAGGCTGCTAAAGCAGCAAAAGCAGCTGGTGCTCCATATGCATCTATTGTGAATCTCAAGACTAAGTAAGATCAACTCACATATCTGCTAGAGGCTACCCTAAGGATTGAGAAGAGCTTGGCCACCTTGACTGAGAACCAGGAGAGATTAGAGAGGATTGTGGAGGATAAATGTATAACCTTGATGTGAAGGTCACCGAGATTCAGACTATAGTTGAGAAGCTGAGAGATGATGCCGAGGACAATGATGCCAGAACTACTACAAATAGATTCTAGATAGTGCCAAGGGCATAGAGGTCCTTTGCTGAACCGGTTGCAGACGTGAGGCCTTCTCATTCTGCTCCTGCCACCACAGCCACATTTGCTCCTCCAGTATCTACTCCACCAGCTCCACAGATATTAGCTGAAGCATTTGCAGATGGACTCCTCTCAATGCCGTCTACGCACACTGGAGCTACAAGCCAGAAGACCCCTTCGAGAGCTCCCAGAGATCGTGCCTAGAGTTCCTATAGCACTATGCGTTTTCAAACTTTTTGGTAACTTGTTGCCAAAGGGGGAGAAAGTGTATAGATCATAGGCTTAGAGAGAGAGAGTGTGTGTCTTTTGCTTCTTTTGTTGGTTTTTCATTTCCCTTGCTACTTTGGTTGGTTGTTGCTACATTTGTGTTATGCTTGTGAGGTACCTTGTGTGATCATGTCTTTGATCATACTACGCTTAATGTGTGCTTGCATGACTATCTCCCTATAGATGTATGTGTATGATCAATCACTTGTATGTTTGGTGATGAGTGCATGTTATTTTACACTTATCATTTTGTGCGCTCCACCAAGATGTATGTGACATGGAAGAGTGACCCATGATCCTAATCAATTGTGCATTTGCATTTAAACGCAAATTTACATAATGCACAAATTTAGGGGGAGCTCTTGCTTATCACATACTTCTCAAAGCGACGATGTATTTCATTCATATTATCATTTGTCGAAGCTTTGACCTATATGTTGTCATCAATTACCAAAAAGGGGGAGATTGAAAGTGCAACTAATCACCGGATGCTTTTGGTAATTCATAACAACATATAGCTCATTCAACTAATATGCATTCAAGTGTAACATTTCAGAAAATTCAATGAATGGCATGGCATCGACTAGAGATGTGGACCCCTCAAAATGCTAAGGACACATATTGGCAAAAGCTCAAGATTCTTCATTTCCATTTTAGTGATCCAAGATCACATTGAGTCCATAGGAAAGCCAATACCATTAAAATGGGATGAGGTTTTGCTTAATGGCTTGCTTGCTCAAATGATTAGTGATATTGCTCCAAAACCCTCAACCACTTTCTCATTCCAAATATGTCTAAACCCTAAACTCCAACTCGGTCCCACTGATTCATTCTATCTGGTGCCACCGAGTTCATATGACATAGCCACTACCAAAAACCCTAATAGTTAGGTCGTACCGATACAGATCTCGGTCTAACTGAGATGGACTTGCCAATTCTCTATTGCATGTTGCAATTATTTTGGTCTCATAGAAATAGCGATCCAGCTCACCGAGATGGCTTGACCATTTTTTGTTGCCACATTGCTTCACTTTGGTCTCACCGAGTTGATGTAATTGGTGCTAACAAGATGTTGTTTTCCCTAAGCCCTAGCACATCGGTCCCATCGAGTTGTTCTAGTCCGTCCCACTGAGATTCCTAATGCTCACATTTTGAACTAAATCAGTCTCACCGAGTTCATCTATTCGGTCTGACCAAGTTGGGTCAAATGTGTGTAACGGCTGGATTTGGTGTGGGGGATATATATACCCCTCCACCCCTTCTCCATTTGAGAGAGAACCATCATAACGTGCCTACACTTCCAACGTACATTTTCTGAGAGAGAACCACCTACTCATGTGTTGAGATCAAGATATGCCAATCCTACCACAAGATTCTTGATTTCTAGTCTTCCCTAAGTTGCTTTCCACTCATCTTTCCACCATATCCAAATCTGTGTGAGAGAGTTGAGTGTTGGGGAGACTATCATTTGAAGCACAAGAGCAAGGAGTTCATCATCAACACAACATCTATTACCTTCTGGAGAGTGGCATCTCCTAGATTGGTTAGGTGTCGCTTGGGAGCCTCCATCAAGTTGTGGAGTTGAACCAAGAAGTTTGTAAGGGTAAGGAGATCGCCTACTTTGTGAAGATCTACCCGAGTGAGGCAAGTCCTTCGTTGGTAATGGCCATGGTGGGATAGACAAAGTTGCTTCTTCGTGGATCCTTCGTGGGTGGAGCCCTGCGTGGACTCGCGCAATCGTTACCCTTTGTGGGTTGAAGTCTCCATCAACGTGGATGTACGATAGCACCACCTATCGGAACCACGCCAAAAATTTCCGTGTCTCCATTGCGTTTGCACTCTCCAAACCCTACCCTTTACCTTCACTTGACTTGTGCTAGTTGCTAAAATCTACCCACAACTAAAATTGGGAAAATGATAGATTTTTATTTGGTCTAGTAGTCTAATAACCCCCTCTAGACCTACTTTTGATCCTACAACATTCCACTAATTTCCTGGCATTCTTTATGGTACTTGAAATCTCCCCCAATGCTTGGAAATGTTCCTTGATGAATCACCATACTAGCCTTAAATAACTCCCCATGTGAGGGGCTTGAGGTATTGACGGTAATACAATTATTCCTCATGTAGATCCCTAATATATTTGAGGGGCCAATGATGTAGCCGGGGTGGTGATACAGGTATGCAACCGAGTTACTGCATATGGGAAATACTTGGTAGATTTCCACGTATCAAAGATAGAGGGGAATAATATTATGCAGTTTGGTCATGAGCATGTAAAACTGCATGACTCCAATGTAAAGTTGCTAAGTTGCAATTCCAAAGTAAAGATAATGCAATGAGCTTAATTCTTTGGATAAAGGATTGCACCAAACCATTTTGAGTCTAGACATAAGGATAAAGTGCTAAACTTTTATCCTAGGGCCATATTAAAGGTACGAAGGAGAATTCTGCAATGTTGCCCATTTGATTTGCTTGAAATTGATGGTCAGGATAATCAACAAATGGTTTTCATGTGGATAAAGACACACTTGAGACCATCATGTAGATGTGTCTTTTAAAACCATGGAATACCTGAATAGTCTAGTTGATGGTTGGGAAGAGCTAATTACCTCGACGTGATGCATTCGAGGAGTTTGAGTGGTTCAGCATAGACTTTAAGGTGCGCGAGCCTTAAAATTAGCTTCCCTGCATCACATGCAGTACGCATAAAATCCAAATATTTGTTAGAATTTAGCATCATGATAGTATAACCAATGGAATTGTTGATTGTTTTAATTTCAACCCAATGTCTGGATGACCAAGGCGAGAACACCAAGTTTGTCATCTACAAGACATTTTGGAAAACTATCTGATAAGCAACATGTGCTACGGGTTTTGTAGTATGTGTAGTACAATCCTGATGATACATAGAGAATGTGCTTGCCATATCCGTTGCATATGGTAAAGCGATGATATTCCTCTTTGTTGTCACCATAAGTTTCATTATGGAAACTATTTTGACGGATATCTCTGTAGTTTAGTAGGGTATAAGTTGACCCGGACACGATAAAGAATCCTTGATTCTACTCGAGTACCCATAGGGATAGTAAATATGACTCGGCTTGAGCCAACAATTACATCATCGCGTCCAGCGATAGTTAAAACATTTCCTTTTCTCTTAGCGAGAGTGGAAACATTTCACTTTCCTGAGTATAGAGTTCCTGGTGCATATGTCCACAAGGCACATATCATCTTTCATCAGACTGACCCCATAGAAATCTATATATAGACTTGAAGATTTCCAGTATGAAAATCTTTATGAGATATACATAATACATACAAATGTATTTGTACCAAAGTGTTGATATAATATATTGTGATATACAATATATGATGACAATAATACTTATGTTTTCATTACAACATCATAATATGGACATAAATTGTATCGACCACTTAGGAGATCGAGAGACTAGTCGAAGTCTCAAGACATGTTACTTGAGTCATCTTCAATCATCATGTTCTCCATGCCCGAAGGGTCCGTGACTGCTGGATAGCCGTGTTGTTGCATGTTTATGGAAGAACATGATGCAAACAATTGACTTCCTTAGTGTTGTCGGACTGGAGGTTGAAATGAGCTTCGAACCTTTGCTCTTGAGGTTCATTGTGTCCCAGGAATTGCTGATACAGAATAACCACATGCTGACATCCGAATTAATATAATGCCTTGTATAAGACAACATTTTTTCTATTAGTGGTGTGATTCCAACCAGAGGTGAATCCTACGGGTCTTGGGTTGCACGCATTGTTCGACAAGACACAAGAGCAATCATGACGTGCATGGCCCAAGTAGGGCAATGGTGGTCATTGAGGGCGAATGCCTCAAATTCTCTAGCCATCAGTTACCAGAGATAATTAATTTACAGTGAGTAAATTAAAGATCATCATGGTTAGTGTTGTAATGAACTAAGCAAAATCAATGGAAATTTCAGGAAGTTGGCTTGAAACCATTAGTGTGAATATAAATTGCTAAGCATGACACCTTGAAGATAATATAAAAAATGGAGTAGATCTCACACCACCAGGGAGTATACTCTTATGAAATCAGTAGATAGTGACTCGTAATGCCTTATGTCATGACTTAGTAAAATGTGTGGGAGAGCATTTTGTAAAGCAATCATGATGTAAGAATGACAAAATGTAAGCTTTAACAGTAGTGGTGATAACCTGCAAAGCAGTAGATCTACACACTACCTTGTGTCCAAAAAATCAATTTGGAAAAATCACTTAGAATTTTGCCTACCAATTGTTGCTCGTATCAAGCCAAAAGTCTCAATTAAGATGAATTGATTTTTATTTTATTTTCAAGAAATCAAAATCTCAATTGCAGATACTAGATGCAATTAATCTCAACATGTAGAAAGTACATGGAAATATATTACACCAACCTTTATTCTTGAATACGAAGTACTCGACAAAAATACATTATTAAAGTTAAAATACTCTAATTAATAGGTCTAAAAAAATTAAATACTACTAAAATCCTATTAAATAGACTAGTATGCAAAAATTCAAAAATATATGAAGTTTTGCAGGGATAATTCATGAACTTCTGCTGGCCCAAGGCCTAATCACATGAACAACCCATCCTAGTCAGCCCGTTGTTGGCCGAACCACCAGATGGATAAGGTTGTATGTGGGGAGAGTAGTTAAGGAAAAACAATTCCCCACCGGCTCGACCCAGTTCATCACAACCACGCAGGCGGCGGCCGCCACAGCCGAACGGTGCCTTCATCGATGCACGGAGGCTCTGTGCCTCTGTATTCTTCCTTGGACGAGGAGATGTAGACAACGCCAGCATGGATGATGTTCAGCAAATCAAAGCAGAGGCCGAAGCGGTGACTTCAGCGATGATCGATGGCGGCGATAGCACGGCCAAAGAGGTGGTGGCAATCCTCCATGTTGGCGGAGTCCAGGAGGCGTGGTTGAGCGGTCGTGCGGGGGGACGGCGGTGCCTCATCCGAGATAGCGTCGGCGACGCGACTCCGACCGTCGTCCTTGTCCACTGGTGGCGCCACCAGCGATGGATCGGTGCCTTGGGTCATCACTACAGCGATGGTAACGGGTGGGGAAATGGCAATGGCGACCATCCCAGCGGATGAGGCTGAAGAAGAAATAAGCAAGGCTAGGCATCTCACCGTCGGCGAGGCCTTTATGTGCTATCGATAGAGCGCGCTGATAACATGTTAGAGTAAAAAAGATTGATTGAAAGTGAATGGATGATTACTCCCAATTTCTATCGATTCTCAAGTATATATACATCTTGATAGAGGAAAAGGTGTCCCGTCTTTCGGTGATATGGTGGCTATCATTTTTGGTGTAGACTTTGATGATCCAACTACGAACGTGCGAAGACGTCGCGCCTTAGCAATTGCTAAACCAACCCAGAGAGGTTACTGACCACACTGGAGCAAGATCAACTTGACCACGCGAGTCTGTTAACTGCATGCAAATGAAGAACAAGCAAGAAACTGAAATTGCAATCTGGATATTGCGAATATAAGAGGAAAGCTCTATCAATGAAGGTGGGGTTGTGTGACATCTTTGTCTGGTGGTAAAACACAAACGAAGTACGTGTCACATCCCTAGCTTCTGGTAATGCACTAGGCTAGACCTCATGTGAGCATCATGTTTAAATTCAAATGAAATTGAATTGAGGAATTTTCAAAGCCTCAGAAGACCTCTAAAAATAACCAACATTTAAATTTCATCAAATGAGTCCAAGAAAATGTTCCTATTATTCCATGGAAATATTGGTGAGAGGTAAAATTTAAACCAATATTTTTGGAATCACAGAGATATTTATTTTGGCCATTTGAATTAATCCAATAACTATTTGCTTTGGATTTATATTTAATATATATTAAATATGACTCCAAATAATTCTGGAAGTTTGTGAGTGGCTTTGTATATATTTTAGTAAGCCACATAATAAACTACAGAATTTATTAAAATGGTTTAGTATTTTACTAAACTAAAACAAAACAGAACAAAATAGAAAACAATAAATAAAAATAGTATTAAAAAAAAGAGAGAGAGAGAGAGACTACCTGGGCCACTTACCTGTAGCCGGCCCAGCTGGCCAGCTCCTCCCGCTGGCCCAGCCCACCGCCGCCTCCCTCCCCTGTCGCCTTCCTCCTCTGCCAGGAGGACGGGCACGCGCCCGGCGCGCGCGGCCACGCGCCCCGGCCACCTCCTCCCTGCTTCGGCCACCTCCTGCCTCCCTGCTTGCCTCCACTACTCCCTGGAGACGCCACGCGGCCCCACGAACTCTCTCACTCTCCCGTATCTCTCCCTCCGTCCCTATCCCCTCTGCTCTCTCTCTCTCACGATCGACCACGAGCACCCGAGAGCACCGACGAGCTCCACCGCGGCCAGTGTCCACCCCTCGCCTCGGCGATGCTTCTAGAGGAACCTCCGCGCCTTCCTCTTCGTCCCCACCAACTCACGTGACGCCGGGAGCCCTGCATCGCCGCCCACGTCGCCGTTCCCCTCCTCGGCCACCGGAACTCGCCGTCGTTCGATTCGCCGGCTCCGGACCATCCCCGGCCTCGTCTCCGCCTCGAATGGATCCGCTGTGAGCCTCCGCTGCCTCTCCTGTGCTCGCCCCCTCCGTTCTCGCCCCCTAGCCCCATCTCCCACCGCGGCCGAGAGCTTCTCGCCGCCGGCCATGGCGTGGCCGTGGCCACAGCCACCGCAGCTCGTTCCCAAGCCCACCATCGTGATCAGCACGATCGCATGATACCGTAGACAACCACAACGCCTCCTCCCGTGCTCTGTAACGCCACCCCGAGATTGCCCGAGCTCCGGCAGCCGCAAAAGAGCTGGCCGCCGGCAGCTCCGGCCACCCCAGCTGCTGTCACTTGCCTCTTTAGATGCGCCTTCCTCCCAGGATCCCGTAGGAGCAAACCGCACGTCAAATGGTGCTCCGTAGCGAGCGCACGGTGCACATCCGCTGTCGGCCGTGGTCGTCGCCGGCAACACTCCGGCGACTGCCGACGTGGCACGCCTAATTAGCACTAATGACGCCTAAACACCCCCCCACAGCCACTGACAGTGGGCCCCGTAGTGGGTCAAAGCCCGGGTCAACGCGGGATTAGCCCCTGTGTCACTGACGTGTGGACCCCACACGTCAGGTTTGACCCGAGCCGGCCCCTGTTGACTTGCTGACGTCATGCCAACGTCATGCTGACACAGTAATGCTTTCTGGATTTAATTTAATTCTGAAATTCCAGAAAAATGCCTAAAACTTCCAAAATTCATAGAAAATTAACCGTAACTCCAAATTAAATAATTTATATATGAAAAATTATCAGAAAAATTCAAGGAATCCATCTGTACCATTTTCATGCATGTTAGAACAACTTATCACTACTGTTTAGAGCAAATGAAGTGAATGCCATTTAAATAACCACATATGGAGTTTGAATTTGAATCTTGGATTCAAACCAACTTCATTTAATCTGGTTTTAGGTGCATTAGCCCAAAACACATTCATATTGCCATGTCATGATCATGCATCATATTGTGCATTGCATTGATTGTGTTTCCTTCTGTGTTGCCGGTATTTGTCCCCTCTCGATAGACGTGATACCGATGACGTGATCGTTGACACTGATGAAGACTCAATGTTATCTTCAGAAGTGCCAGGCAAGCAAAACCCCCTTGTTCATTCCGATAAAATCCCACTCTCTCGCTCCTGCTCTCTTTTACTGCATTAGGACAACAACGACATATTTGATACTTGCTGCGGTAGCTGAACCCTTTATCCTTTGCATGACCTGTCATTGCCACAGTAAATAGATGAAACCCACTAGCATGAGTAGTAGTTGTTTGAGCCCTGTTGTGCCTACTCATTCATGCTTGTTTGTCATGCCTGCTACTGCTTAGAGTTGAGTCAGGTCTGATTCATCGGGGATGAATCAGAGGCGTGTGAACATGTCCTACTGTGTGTGAGCTAAGTGTGTGAACACGATTTGGTAAAGGTAGCGGTGAGAGGCCATGTAGGAGTACATGGTGGGTTGTCTCATTGCAGCTGTCCTCAGGAACTGAGTTCTGTGTTTGTGATCCATGATCAGTTACTACCACACATTGGGCTCCGGGCGCTCCAAGCCCTCTCGGCTTATTAATCAACTTGATCTCTGTCCAGGAGTTGCAACTAGTTTCTGGTGTTTGTAGGCAGTGTTAGTAGTCTACCAAGTGGCACCCGGTACAGGTGGGCTTGGGACAGACTAGGCACAGTGGCCCGGTGTACCAAGTGGCACCCGGTTGGTGGGCTTGGGAACCCTGCACACATCGTTTGGGGCCGTAAGCGACACCCCGGCCGGATCTCCTTGCGGATGGAACCTGAATAGGCGATAAACCTGGACTAGAGACTTGTTCGGTTAGTCAGGTCGTGGCCGACTCCCTCGCCCGGCTTCCGCTTGAAGGTTGCCGAGGTACATGACATGTACAGGGCGGTAAGTGGCGAGAGCGTGTGTGAAGAAGTACACCCCTGCAGGGTTAACATCATCTATTCGAATAGCCGGATTCCTCGGATATGGAAACGTGGACCCCTTATATCAGTTCATAGACAAGTGAAAGTGGATACTCTAAAATACGCAAGATAAGCGTGAGTGCTATGGATGGCGTTCTCGTAGGGAGACGGGAGCGGATCCATAGTGGTGTATTGATATGGTGAATATGTGGACTCGTGTGCGCCACCTCAAAAGAGTCGCTTGCAGTCGTAGTTTAGGATAGCCACCGAGTCAAAGCTGGCTTGCTGCAGTCAAACCCCTCCACCCCCTTGTTGATAATGATGCATATGTAGATAGATCTGATGTAAGTCTTGCTGGGTACATTTGTACTCACGTTTGCCTATTTATGTTTTTGCAGAGAGACTTCGGTCTCGCTAGTAGTTCCGCGTGGACTTCGACGTTTAGCTTGTTACCTCAGCTACGATCTTGTGCCCTCGGCAGGATCTAGTAGATAGTCAGGCTTCTCAGCCTTTTCCATTTATAGATGTCTGTACTCAGACATGATAGCTTCCGCTTGTGCTTTGATTTGTATGCTCTGATTGTTGGGTCATGAGACCCATGTTTGTAATGTCTCGCTCCTTGGAGCCTATTGAATAAACTACTTGAGTCGTAGAGTCATTTTGTGATGCCATGTTGTATTGCACATATCGAGCATATTGTGTGTATGTTATTGAAATGCTTGGTATGTGTGGGATCTGACTATCTAGTTGTTTATCTTTAGTAGCCTCTCTTACCGGGAAATGTCTCCTAGTGTTACCGCTGAGCCATGGTAGCTTGCTACTGCTCTGGAACACTTAGGCTGGCCGGCATGTGTCCTTCTTCGTTCCTGTGTCTGTCCCTTCGGGGAAATGTCACGCTTTGAGTACCGGAGTCCTGCTAGCCCAGTGCTACAGCCCGGACCCACTTGCTGATGACCGACACGTTCGAAGCTGGGTCATGAATGCCTGTCCCTGTAAGTCTGTGCCACTTTGGGTTTACGACTAGTCATGTCAGCCCGGGCTCCTTATCATATGGATGCTAGCGACACTATCATATACGTGAGCCAAAAGGCGCAAACGGTCCCGGGCAAAGGTAAGGCGACACCCGTGGGGATACCGTACGTGAGGCCGCAAAGTGATATGAGGTGTTACCGGCTAGATCGATGTGACATCGAGTCGGGGTCCTGACAACGTTGGTATCAGAGCTTGACTGTCTGTAGGATTACCAAGCCAAACTGGTCGAAGTTGAGTCTAGAAATGCTTTAGTTATATGTAAGGGAATTGATTGTGGGATGAAACGTAAGGCTCTTTTTACTCCTTATACCTTATGCCCTTCTGATCTGAGTCATCTTATCTTTTCTACGGGGATTAAGAACTAGGCTATCTCTTCTTTCTATCAGGATCACGTGTTACTAATCCGTAGACTTATAAGATTGTTGGATTTAAGCTTGAGTTCAGTTTCTACTACTTCCGTACGTTAACTGTTGATCTCGAAACCTTGATATTGTGTTTCTGAGTGGTTATGCCACCATTTTTGTGAATGTCTCAAATCTTTTCTGAGCATTTACAGCCGTTATGCCATCCGAGTCATCCCAGGTTTCTAAGTAGTCTGATGCAATTGCAAATCCTTTCTTCCCGTTTCAATGTACCCATGGGCCAGATTAACCACACTAATCAGTGAGTTGAGGTACTCCGTTGCCTTGACATATATGTTGGAGATATTATTATGACCCTAGGTGTCTTAGGGGATCATCTAGTAATTTAGCCATGATTTGTGTTCCCAGTGTGATGATTCTGGCCATCATTCTCGAAAGCATCCCGTGATGCTACTTAGTAGTAGGTATTCTATTCCTGGGTTCTTGAACCCGAGATTCACTCTACTTACTTCATGTTGATAGTAATTGCTAGCTCCCTTAGGTTATTAGTAACCTTTGCGATAGTCCTTGAAGTCCGTGGTATCTTCTTCTTCCAAATACCATGAACTACTTATGGCAGAAGTTCCTCGTTAAACTGAACAATCACAACCAGAGTGCTCTTGATGAGTTCTCCATTATATATTGTGGCTCTGCCAGTTCTACCTTTCTGCATGGGTTACCTGGAAGAATTATGTTGAACTTCGCTCGACATACTAATCTATGCATCCACAACTCAGAAAGTTATATGTTCCTCGAGTTGTTCCCCTTTAGTTGTTTTCTGACCCTCGTCTATCAGTTGATAGTCAAGATTATGTGTGCATTCATTCATCGATGCCTATTACTCTTGTGGTCCGTCAAGCCATTCTATCGCAGAATGACTAGGAGAAACAAACTCCAGTACCTCTTCCATATCCAGGATTGGGTCAAAGAAGTTGTGCTCCGCAGATCAAATTGCTAATCCAGCTTTTGTTCTGTTCTACCTTGGAGTATTACCATCTTTATATCGGGATTGTTATAGGAATTGCACACCATCCTATGAACTCTTGGTACAGTGATACTTCTTGCCATCATTAGTCATTCCTCGGTCTTCGTGTTGATGCAACCGGAACACCGACAAATGAATTGTGATGTGTGAAATCAATACGCCTAGCAACCTCGTTGCTGGGTAGTTAAAGGACAATAATTTCATTCTTAGTGTGTTGGTTATTGAATCATCATTCTAAGATTGATCGTGCTACCTAGTCCATTCTCCTGGTTCACTCCTCGATCGATGAGTTAGGATTATTTCAAATCCTTGCTCTATTGATCATATCGTCTTGCCCTGAAAAGCAAGATTGTTCTCGAGCTTAGTAACATACCGGTGGTTCGTGATTTTCTGAATATCTTCTCAGAAGTATTACCAGGTTGTCACCTGACCGCTATGTTGAGCTCGTGATCAAGTTGGTTTCTTGTGAACCACCTTCTCTCCAAGAGTCAGTGTTAGATATCCCTGAGCTAGTTGGTTAAGCTAAACGACAACTTGGAGGGTTGGAAGATAAAAGCTTGCCTGACTTAGTTCGTTCCAAAGGGATATTCTTGTGTAGTGTGTATTGAAGAAAGATGATATCTTCATCGATTGGTCCCTGTGATCAGTTGCTGGACCTATTGTCTTATCAATCCTTTGATTTGAGTGTGGGCTATCATCAAATCAAGTCAGAACCAACGATGTTCGTAATGTTGTCTTACTCGTGGTTGATCCCTCGAGCATACACCATTATATCTTTTGGGTCTGATCAATGCTATCACCGTGTTCACATGATGGTGGAAGTCCAGTGATATGGAAATTCCGATGAGTTGTTGTTGAGCCCATTGACAACATCCTTATCTCCTCCATGACGTTGTTGAACATTAAGTTAGTGTTGGAAACTTTTGAAAGCATTTCTTCATGCTAGCTCATGAAGTACTTGTTTGATGAAAGGAGTGACTTCCTTTGATTCACGTGCATTTTGATGTAAGTTGCCGCCGTGAATTCGAGAAAGCATGTTTTTACCTCCTTTGGAATCGTCCCAAGTCAGTCATGCACGTGCGAAGAATTCTGTGGTCTGTTAGACTGATCATCTTCATTCCATATGTATATCCTAGCACACCAAGCCACTGATTGACTTGTTCAAGGAAAAGAAGTCTATGCTTGGGATCTAATCCATGGACTTGCGTAAAGACTTCGATATCCTCGATGATGGCTCCCAACCAGAACTCGGTAGTGTTTTATTGTAAGACTACCATGTGGGCATGCTTGTCTGGGACAACGTGTTCACATGTTTGTAGCAGAACCAGCTCATGTTTTGGAGCTTGCTATCGTAGTTCATTTTCCGAGAATCTCGCAACGTCATCTCGTCGATTTGTGTTGCAAACTTTCATTTTTCTTCCTAGACTCGATGAGTCTGGAATATCCTGACACCAACCAGATCTGAATCTCAGGCAGATATGATGGTTGGAATATTTCCCAAGAATTATAATATTGGTCGCGCGGTAACCGGTAAAGTGGATGTCGTGGCCAACACACCCAGCCGGAAGACCTGTTATTATAATATCTTGATTGATGAAGTTGGCCACCTCCTCATAGGGATTTCGTAGGGTTTACTCCCTAGTTGCCCCTATGGATTTTTGTGTTCCCGAAGTCCGACCTTTTACTTGATGTTCTAGTTATCAAACCATATCTATGAATGGGATACGCTAGCACATCAAGGAGAACATTAGAAGCGGAGTGCTAAATGTCTCTCGGTCGATCGTCCAGATTTTGTTCCTTGGCTCGCTAAGGTGAAATCTGAGAAAGTATTATCCTCCTTTGCATCTGCATCGTCCATCGCTATTCATCATGGTAGTATGTGGTGTTGACACGGATGTTGGTAAAACCTTGATGATTATGGAAATACTCAAGTTCTTGAGAGCACGCACAAGCGCTACGTGTTATCATCGGCTCTAACTGGGATTCCTCTCAGTTTCCTCGGCAATGCTATAACCCTTTCAAACAGTGAATCCACTCTCTATTGTTGGGTTCTTCCCCAGTTACCAGAATCATTCCCAGCATTTGCATTTTGTTCCCAGCTTGCACCGCCAATGTGCCATTCTACCATGGGTCTCTTCCATTTCCGGTGATAAGCAAATTCATCCATTACGTTGTCTTCAACAAGGTAATCCACATCATCCAAGTCCGAGTATGCCATTCTACCGACCCCCGCCAATCGATTACCGTGATTTGCCTTAGGCTGATATAGAGAGTCTCAATGATCTCTATATCAAAGGTAATTCTTTTTGCCACTTAAGGGGATATATCTTCGAGTCACCCTCCTCCAGGTGTCTCGTTGTGGTATCATGGCAACTCAACTCCTCGCTACGTTGACAACCGTTCACCACCTTCTTAGGTGTGGAATCGTTGTCCACCTAGTGAACCTTCGTCATCCGTTCCTCTACACCCCTCTTGATGTGTATCTCGTGTCTCAACCCGAGAGATGGTCCTATGTCTCATTCCGTGAGTTGTTCGATCTTCGAGAAGATCGACCCTTCTAGAGTCTCCTTCTTCCCTCCATGTCATGTTGGCAGGATTTCTCAGAGCAAGACTTGAAGACAATGATGGTGATCGAATCAACGTTCAACTGAAGTGCAACCGGGATCGTGAAGATTATACTAGTTTGCGTTTCCCCTTCAGCCTACCCTACGCCTGAATCTCGAGACGAGATTCTTGTTTAGTGGGGGTGAGTTGTCACATCCCTAGCTTCTAGTAATGCACTAGGCTAGACCTCATGTGAGCATCATGTTTAAATTCAAATGAAATTGAATTGAGGAATTTTCAAAGCCTCAGAAGACCTCTAAAAATAACCAACATTTAAATTTCATCAAATGAGTCCAAGAAAATGTTCCTGTTATTCCATGGAAATATTGGTGAGAGGTAAAATTTAAACCAATATTTTTGGAATCACAGAGATATTTATTTTGGCCATTTGAATTAATCCAATAACTATTTTCTTTGGATTTATATTTAATATATATTAAATATGACTCCAAATAATTCTGGAAGTTTGTGAGTGGCTTTGTATATATTTTAGTAAGCCACATAATAAACTACAGAATTTATTAAAATGGTTTAGTATTTTACTAAACTAAAACAAAACAGAACAAAATAGAAAACAATAAATAAAAACAGTATTAAAAAAGAAAGAGAGAGAGAGACTACCTGGGCCACTTACCTGTAGCCGGCCCAGCTGGCCAGCTCCTCCCGCTGGCCCAGCCCACCGCCGCCTCCCTCCCCTGTCGCCTTCCTCCTCTGCCAGGAGGACGGGCACGCGCCCGGCGCGCGCGGCCACGCGCCCCGGCCACCTCCTCCCTGCTTCGGCCACCTCCTGCCTCCCTGCTTGCCTCCACTACTCCCTGGAGACGCCACGCGGCCCCACGAACTCTCTCACTCTCCCGTATCTCTCCCTCCGTCCCTATCCCCTCTGCTCTCTCTCTCTCACGATCGACCACGAGCACCCGAGAGCACCGACGAGCTCCACCGCGGCCAGTGTCCACCCCTCGCCTCGGCGATGCTTCCAGAGGAACCGCCGCGCCTTCCTCTTCGTCCCCACCAACTCACGTGACGCCGGGAGCCCTGCATCGCCGCCCACGTCGCCGTTCCCCTCCTCGGCCACCGGAACTCGCCGCCGTTCGATTCGCCGGCTCCGGACCATCCCCGGCCTCGTCTCCGCCTAGAATGGATCCGCTGTGAGCCTCCGCTGCCTCTCCTGTGCTCGCCCCCTCCGTTCTCGCCCCCTAGCCCCATCTCCCACCGCGGCCGAGAGCTTCTCGCCGCCGGCCATGGCGTGGCCGTGGCCACAGCCACCGCAGCTCGTTCCCGAGCCCACCATCGTGATCAGCACGATCGCATGATACCGTAGACAACCACAACGCCTCCTCCCGTGCTCTGTAACGCCACCCCGAGATTGCCCGAGCTCCGGCAGCCGCAAAAGAGCTCGCCGCCGGCAGCTCCGGCCACCCCAGCTGCTGTCACTTGCCTCTTTAGATGCGCCTTCCTCCCAGGATCCCGTAGGAGCAAACCGCACGTCAAATGGTGCTCCGTAGCGAGCGCACGGTGCACCTCCGCTGTCGGCCGTGGTCGTCGCCGGCAACACTCCGGCGACTGCCGACGTGGCATGCCTAATTAGCACTAATGACCCTGTTAAACTAACCCCGTGACACTGACAGTGGGCCCCGTAGCGGGTCAAAGCCCGGGTCAACGCGGGATTAGCCCCTGTGTCACTGACGTGTGGACCCCACACGTCAGGTTTGACCTGGACCGCCCGTTGACCTGCTGAGGTCAGCATGAGGTCATGCTGACGCCATAATTCATTTTCTGGAATTATTTTAATTCTAAATATTCAGGAAATTCCAGAAAATTGTAAAAACTTCTAAAAATCATAGAAATTCAACCGTAACTCCAAATTAAATAATTTATATATGAAAAATTATCAGAAAAATTCAAGGAATCCATCTGTACCATTTTCATGCCTGTTAGAACAACTTATAGCTGCTGTTTAGCACAAATCAAGTGAATGACATTTGAATAATCACATATGGAGTTTGAATTTGAATCTTGTATTCAAACCAACTTCATTTAATCTGTTGCTAGTTGCATTAGCTCAAAACACATTCATTTTGCCATGTCATGATCATGCATCATATTGTGCGTTGCATTGATTGTGTTCCTTTCTGTGTTGCCGGTATTTGTCCCCTCTCGATAGACGTGATACCGATGACGTGATCGTTGACACTGATGAAGACTCAATGTTATCTTCAGAAGTGCCAGGCAAGCAAAACCCCCTTGTTCATTCCGATAAAATCCCACTCTCTCGCTCCTGCTCTCTTTTACTGCATTAGGACAACAACGACATATTTGATACTTGCTGCGGTAGCTGAACCCTTTATCCTTTGCATGACCTGTCATTGCCACAGTAAATAGATGAAACCCACTAGCATGAGTAGGAGTTGTTTGAGCCCTGTTGTGCCTACTCATTCATGCTTGTTTGTCATGCCTGCTACTGCTTAGAGTTGAGTCAGGTCTGATTCATCGGGGATGAATCAGAGGCGTGTGAACATGTCCTACTGTGTGTGAGCTAAGTGTGTGAACACGATTTGGTAAAGGTAGCGATGAGAGGCCATGTAGGAGTACATGGTGGGTTGTCTCATTGCAACCGTCCTCAGGAACTGAGTTCTGTGTTTGTGATCCATGATCAGTTACTACCACACATTGGGCTCCGGGTGCTCCAAGCCCTCTCGGCTTATTAATCAACTTGATCTCTGTCCAGGAGTTGCAACTAGTTTCTGGTGTTTGTAGGCAGTGTTAGTAGTCTACCAAGTGGCACCCGGTACAGGTGGGCTTGGGACAGACTAGGCACAGTGGCCCGGTGTACCAAGTGGCACCCGGTTGGTGGGCTTGGGAACCCTGCACACATCGTTTGGGGCCGTAAGCGACACCCCGGCCGGATCTCCTTGCGGATGGAACCTGAATAGGCGATAAACCTGGACTAGAGACTTGTTCGGTTAGTCAGGTCGTGGCCGACTCCCTCGCCCGGCTTCCGCTTGAAGGCTGCCGAGGTACATGACGTGTACAGGGCGGTAAGTGGCGAGAGCGTGTGTGAAGAAGTACACCCCTGCAGGGTTAACATCATCTATTCGAATAGCCGGATTCCTCGGATATGGAAACGTGGACCCCTTATATCAGTTCATAGACAAGTGAAAGTGGATACTCTAAAATACGCAAGATAAGCGTGAGTGCTATGGATGGCGTTCTCGTAGGGAGACGGGAGCGGATCCATAGTGGTGTATTGATATGGTGGATATGTGGACTCGTGTGCGCCACCTCAAAAGAGTTACTTGCAGTCGTAGTTCAGGTTAGCCACCGAGTCAAAGCTGGCTTGCTGCAGTTAAACTCCACCACCCCCCCTTGTTGATAATGATGCATGTGTAGATAGATCTGATGTAAGTCTTGCTGGGTACATTTGTACTCACGTTTGCCTATTTTATGTTTTTGCAGAGAGACTTCAGTCTCACTAGTAGTTCCGCTTGGACTTCGACGTTTAGCTTGATACCTCAGCTACGATCTTGTGCCGTCGGCAGGATCTGGTAGATAGTCAGGCTTCTCAGCCTTTTTCATTTATAGATGTCTGTACTCAGACATGATAGCTTCCGCTTGTGCCTTGACTTGTATGCTCTGATTGTTGGGTCATGAGACCCATGTTTGTAATGTCTCGCTCCTCGGAGCCTATTGAATAAACTACTTGAGTCGTAGAGTCATTTTGTGATGCCATGTTGTATTGCACATATCGAGCATATTGTGTGTATGTTATTGAAATGCTTGGTATGTGTGGGATCTGACTATCTAGTTGTTTATCTTTAGTAGCCTCTCTTACCGGGAAATGTCTCCTAGTGTTACCGCTGAGCCATGGTAGCTTGCTACTGCTCTGGAACACTTAGGCTGGTCGGCATGTGTCCTTCTTCGTTCCTGTGTCTGTCCCTTCGGGGAAATGTCACGCTTTGAGTACCGGAGTCCTGTTAGCCCGCTACAGCCCGGTTTACCGGAGTCCTGCTAGCCCAGTGCTACAGCCCGGACCCACTTGCTGATGACCGACACGTTCGAAGCTGGGTCATGAATGCCTGTCCCTGTAAGTCTGTGCCACTTTGGGTTTACGACTAGTCATGTCAGCCCGGGCTCCTTATCATATGGATGCTAGCGACACTATCATATACGTGAGCCAAAAGGCGCAAACGGTCCCGGGCAAAGGTAAGGCGACACCGTGGGGATACCGTGCGTGAGGCCGCAAAGTGATATGAGGTGTTACCGGCTAGATCGATGTGACATCGAGTCGGGGTCCTGACATCGTTGGCCATGTAGGAGTACATGGTGGGTTGTCTCATTGCAGCCGTCCTCAGGAACTGAGTTCTGTGTTTGTGATCCATGATCAGTTACTACCACACATTGGGCTCCGGGCGCTCCAAGCCCTCTCGACTTATTAATCAACTTGATCTCTGTCCAGGAGTTGCAACTAGTTTCTGGTGTTTGTAGGCAGTGTTAGTAGTCTACCAAGTGGCACCCGGTACAGGTGGGCTTGGGACAGACTAGGCACAGTGGCCCGGTGTACCAAGTGGCACCCGGATGGTGGGCTTGGGAACCCTGCACACATCGTTTGGGGCCGTAAGCGACACCCCGGCCGGATCTCCTTGCGGATGGAACCTGAATAGGCGATAAACCTGGACTAGAGACTTGTTCGGTTAGTCAGGTCGTGGCCGACTCCCTCGCCCGGCTTCCGCTTGAAGGTTGCCGAGGTACATGACGTGTACAGGGCGGTAAGTGGCGAGAGCGTGTGTGAAGAAGTACACCCCTGCAGGGTTAACATCATCTATTCGAATAGCCGGATTCCTCGGATATGGAAACGTGGACCCCTTGTACAGTTCATAGACAAGTGAAAGTGGATACTCTAAAATACGCAAGATAAGCGTGAGTGCTATGGATGGCGTTCTCGCAGGGAGACGGAAGCGGATCCATAGTGGTGTATTGATATGGTGAATATGTGGACTCGTGTGCGCCACCTCAAAAGAGTTACTTGCAGTCGTAGTTCAGGATAGCCACCGAGTCAAAGCTGGCTTGCTGCAGTTAAACTCCACCACCCCCTTGTTGATAATGATGCATATGTAGATAGATCTGATGTAAGTCTTGCTGGGTACATTTGTACTCACGTTTGCCTATTTTATGTTTTTGCAGAGAGACTTCAGTCTCACTAGTAGTTCCGCTTGGACTTCGACGTTTAGCTTGATACCTCAGCTACGATCTTGTGCCCTCGGCAGGATCTGGTAGATAGTCAGGCTTCTCAGCCTTTTTCATTTATAGATGTCTGTACTCAGACATGATAGCTTCCGCTTGTGCCTTGACTTGTATGCTCTGATTGTTGGGTCATGAGACCCATGTTTGTAATGTCTCGCTCCTCGGAGCCTATTGAATAAACTACTTGAGTCGTAGAGTCATTTTGTGATGCCATGTTGTATTGCACATATCGAGCATATTGTGTGTATGTTATTGAAATGCTTGGTATGTGTGGGACCTGACTATCTAGTTGTTTATCTTTAGTAGCCTCTCTTACCGGGAAATGTCTCCTAGTGTTACCGCTGAGCCATGGTAGCTTGCTACTACTCTGGAACACTTAGGCTGGCCGGCATGTGTCCTTCTTCGTTCCTGTGTCTGTCCCTTCGGGGAAATGTCACGCTTTGAGTACCGGAGTCCTGCTAGCCCAGTGCTACAGCCCGGACCCACTTGCTGATGACCGACACATTCGAAGCTGGGTCATGAATGCCTGTCCCTGTAAGTCTGTGCCACTTTGGGTTTACGACTAGTCATGTCAGCCCGGGCTCCTTATCATATGGATGCTAGCGACACTATCATATACGTGAGCCAAAAGGCGCAAACGGTCCCGGGCAAAGGTAAGGCGACACCCGTGGGGATACCGTACGTGAGGCCGCAAAGTGATATGAGGTGTTACCAGCTAGATCGATGTGACATCGAGTCGGGGTCCTGACAGCACGCAAAGTTGCAGCTATGGAAAACTTTTTATCTCAACAAAACTGAAGTCTAAACGGTGCCTTAAGGGCTGTATTTGTAGGGGGAAGAGAGGGGATTACGCCCCCCTTGGCAAGGTGGGACTAAAACACCTCCTGAGTCGTTTCCCCTACAATACGAACTCCGAAGAATAGCCTATAAGTAGTATTTCAAAATTACATGGGTCTGGCCCAAAAATAAGGTTGCGCATCACCTATATTAAGCTTATGGACAAAATTTATGAAAGGCCTTCTTGTATATTTCGTCCATGTCCTTGTTCCTCATCACAGTGGCTCCGAAGTGCTGAAAACTCCACCGGAAACTCTATTCTTGCTCCCCTTATGCATACCATCTTCTCCATGCTTGATCATGCTCCAATGTTCATCGTTCTTGTCTATGTCAGTCCCTTCATTTGTAAGAAAAACAAATGTATCCAATTTAGGCAGCAACATATTCTCATGAACATTAGATTCATTACCAAGAAACGGAAGTACCTGGTAATTTAATTGGTGTGCGCGAGCTCTAGTAATTGGTCCCATGTAAGTAACAGTAGGGGCTGTGGGTGTAACTATGGTAGTGATGTCCTCATCATCCTCCCGTTCTTGAATTGAATCTATCCTCGGTGGAAGATCATATTCCTCACCCAAATAAGGCTTCAAATCTACAATATTACAAGTGGGACTAACCCCAAAATCTGTAGGCAACTCAAGTTTATATGCATTATAATTTATTTTCTCTAACACCTTAAAAGGACCATCAACAGGTGGCATTAGCTTTCACTTGCACAAAGCAGGAAACCTATCTTTACGCAAATGTAACCAAACAAGATCTCCAGGTGCAAAGACAACACATTTTCTACCCTTATCTCCAGCAAGTTTATATTTAGCATTCATGTGCTCAATATTTTCCTCAGTTAACTCATGCATTTTTAAGATCAATTCAGCACATTGTTTAGCGTCAAAATTAACCTTCTCCAAAGATGGAAGAGGCAACAAATCAATGGGTGCACGAGGTAGGAAACTATACACAATCTCAAAAGGGCACATCTTAGTAGTAGAATGCAGTGAACGATTATAAGCAAATTCAATATGAGGCAAGCATTCTTCCCACATTTTAAGGTTATTCTTTAAAACAGCCCTAAGCATAGTAGACAATGTTCTATTGACTACGTTAGTTTGTCCATTAGTTTGGGGGTGACATGCAGTACTAAAAAGAATTTAGTCCCCAACTTAGCCCATAAACATCTCCAAAAATGGCTAAGAAATTTAGTACCATGATCTGAAAAAATCGTATTTGGTACACCATGCAAGCGAATAATTTCATGAAATAACAAATCAGCAACATTAGCATCATCATCGCTTTTATGACATGGTATAAAGTGTGCCATTTTTTAGAATCTATCCACAAGAACAAATATGCTACCTCTCCCCTTCTTTGTTTGAGGTAAACCCAAAAAAGTCCATAGATATACCCTCCCATGGAACACCAGGTATAGTCAAAGGCATATATAAACATGAGGATTGAGTCATGACTTAGCTTTTTGACATGTAGTGTAGTGAGCAACAAAACACTCAACTTCCCGTCTCATTTTTGGCCTAAAGAAATGTGTCACAATTACGCCCTCCGTATTCTTGATGCCAAAATGTCCCATTAATCCTCCTCCATGCGCATCCTGCAACAAAAAAAGACGAACGACGCTAGTTAATGCATAGCTTGTTAGCACGAAATACAAATCCATCATTAATGACGAACTTGTTCCACATTCTTCCTTCTTTACAATTCTGCATCACACCTTTATATTCAGCTTCATGCACATATCGATCTTTGATGGTCTCTAAACCAAATATTTTAAAGTCAAGTTGAGAAAGCATAGTATAACGACGAGACAATCCATCATCAATAACATTTTCTTTACCCTTATTGTGTTTAATGACATAATGGAAAGTCTCAATGAATTCAACCCATTTAGCATGTCTATGGTTCAGTTTAGCTTTACTCTTAATATGTTTCAAAGATTCATGATCAGAATGTATACCAAATTCTATGGGCCATGAATAATGCTGCCATGTTTCCAAAGTCCATACTAGAGCATGTAATTCCTTATCATAAGTAGAATAATTCAGAAAAGGCCCACCCAATTTTTTCAGAGAAGTATGCAACAAGCTTACCATCTTGTAATAACACACCTCCTAAACCAATTCCACTAGCATCACATTCAAGCTCAAAAGTCTTATGAAAATCAGGAAGTTGGAGTAAAGGAGCATGTGTTAACTTATCTTTCAATACTATGAAGGCTTCTTCCTGTGCGGTACCCAAAACAAAAGGCATATCCTTCTTTGTAAGATCATTGAGAGGTGCAACAATGGTGCTAAAATCTCTCACAGAAGACATATAGAAACCAGCATGGCCAAGAAAACTCCTCACTTGTGTGACCGTTTTGGGCTGCGGCCAACTTTAAATAGCTTCAATCTTGTCTTTATCAACTTCAATTCCCTCTGGTGTAATAATATAGCCAAGAAAAGATACTCGGTCGGTGCAAAAGGTGCACTTCCTAAAGTTACCAAACAAACGTGCGTCACATAGAGCAATAAAAACAACACGTAAATGTTCCAAATGTTCATCCAAAGATCTGCTGTAAATCAGTATATCATCAAATAGACAACCACAAATTGTCCAATGGAAGGACGTAAAACCTTGTTCATTAATCTCATGAAAGTGCTAGGTGCATTAGTTAACCCAAAAGGCATGACTAGCTTCTCATATAAGCCAAACTTAGTTTTTTAAATGTTGTTTTCCATTCATCTCCCAATTTCATATGAATTTGATGGTATCCACATCGCAAATCAACTTTGAATAAAATAGTAGAGCCACTTAATTCATCAAGCATATCAAATAGGATGACGATAGCGAATAGTAATATTATTAATGGATCTACAATCAAAACACATACGCGATGTACCATCCTTTTTTGACACTAGAATAATAGGAACAACACAAGGACTAAGGGATTCATGTATGTAACCTTTGTTGAGTAGTTCCTGTACTTGATGCATAATCTCCTTCGTCTCATCTGGATTGGTATGATAAGGCACACGATTTGGTAGTGACGCATCGGGAATTAAGTCAATTTGATGCTCAATCCCTCAAATAGGTGGTAATCCCGGTGGCACGTCTTGTGGAAAGATTCCAGCGGATTCCTGCAAAATATTAGTGATAGTAGGAGGCAAAGAGGAAGGCATGTCCTCGAATGAAAATAATGCCTCTTTGCACACAAAAGCATAGCAAACAGATTTGCTGAAATCTAGATCATCAACATCAGATTTGGTAGCAAATAAACAACTACTTTTCAATTTAATTTCAGAGGCAACATGGTATGATGGTTTGTTTATTAGGCTTCATTTGTTGCTCGAATTCTTTTGCCATAATATGATTTTCACTCTTGTTTTGCTTTACTAGCTCTATTAATATCATCTTTCAAAATTGAATTAGGAGACATAGGAAGCAAAGTAATATGTTTATATATCCTTATGAGCAAGAGTATACTAATTGCTTCTACCACGGTGTACATAATTTTTATCAAATTGCCATGGTCAACCAAGTAATAAGGAACATGCTTGCATGGGTACCACATCACAATCAACATAATCAGCATATGTAGCTATACTAAAATACACATGAACAGTACGTGTTACCTTAACATTTCCGTTGTTGTTGAACCATTGCATGTAGTATGGATGCAGATATGGTCGTGTGTTGAGAGAAAGCTTCTCGACCATGTCCATACTAACCAAGTTCTTGCAGCTCCCTCCATCGATGATGACGCAGATAGAACGTTCCTTCACAACTCCCTTTGTACGAAATAAATTGTTCCTCTGATTTTTCTCAACTTGTGTTACCTGCACACTCAAAACACATTGAGCAACTAAACTTTCATACTTGTCAGTGTCTTCAACGGCTATATATTGTGTCTCATGTTGAGAATCATCTCCACCGTGTTCTTCACTTGCCATAAGAGCCAAAGTCTCCTCATCATAGTCACCAACAGACTCATACCCACCATCCTGAGTAACAATCATCACACACGGAGATGGGCATTTGCTCGCATAGTGACCTCCACCCTTGCAACGATGACATATAACATCATGTGTTTGTCCTGTTGATGCCATGGATGAAGAAGAGCTCTGTGCAGGACCTCAAGGTGTACTCTTGACGGATGGTGGTGGTTCTTGTTTTCTTGTATCATGGTTGGAGGTGGTAGATGAAGTAGGTGGTGCTACAACAGGACGTGTGGAAGTAGAAGATGTACGTGGTGTCCATGATGAAGATCAACCTGCAGAAAAATTAGATCACACTAATGCCTATCGATCCTGCACTTCACGTTGCAAGCAAGATGGAATAAACGAGTGATATTGTTATACTCCTTATACTATAAAATGGTCTGAATCCCTCTATTTAATCCAACCATAAAACATGCAAGAATAGCTTCATTATCCTCAACAATCCCACATCTAATCATGCCAGTTTGTAATTCTAGATAATATTCCTCTACAAATTTTTTCCCTATCTCAAACACTGCAATTTTTGAAATAATTCATGATGATAATATGGTGGAACCCAATGAGTATGCATTGAAGGAAATATGCCCTAGAGGCAATAATAAAGTTGTTATTTTATATTTCCTTATATCATGATAAAAGTTTATTATTCATGCTAGAACTATATTAACCGGAAACTTGATACATGTGTGGATACATAGACAAAACACCGTTTCCCTAGTAAGCTTCTACTAGACTAGCTCATTAATCGGAGATGGTTAAGTTTCCTAACCATAGACATGTGTTGTCATTTGATGAACGGGATCACATCATTAGGAGAATGATGTGATGAACAAGACCCATCCATTAGCTTAGCATATTGATCGTTCAGTTTTATTGCTATTGCTTTCTTCAAGTCATATACATATTCCTTTGACTATGAGATTATGCAACTCCCAGATACCGGAGGAATACCTTGTGTGCTATCAAACGTCAGAACATAACTGGGTGATTATAAAGATGGTCTATAGGTATCTCTGAAGGTGTTTGTTGGCTTGGCATATATCGAGATTAGGGTTTGTCACTCCGAGTATCGGAGAGGTATCTCTGGGCCCTCTTGGTAATGCACATCATAAGAACCCTTGTAAGCAATGTGACTAATGAGTTAGTTGCGGGATGATGTATTTCTAAACGAGTAAAGAAACTTGCTGGTAACAAGATTGAACTAGGTATGAAGATACCTACGATCAAATCTCGGGTAAGTAACATACCGATGACAAAGGGAATAACATATGTTGTCATTACGGTTCGACCGATAAAGATCTTCGTAGAATATGTAGGAACCAATATGAGCATCCAGGTTCCACTATTGGTTATCGACTTGAGAGGTGTCTCGGTCATGTCTACATAGTTCTTAAACCCGTAGGGTCCGCACGCTTAACGTTCGATGACGATTTTGTATTATATGGGTTTTGTGTTTCGGTGACCGAATGTTGTTTGGAGTCCCGGATGAGATAACGGACATGATGAGGAGTCTGAAAATGGTCGACAGGTAAAGATTGATATATAGTAGAATAGTATTCGGACACCAGAAGTGTTCTGATGGTACCCGGCACATATCGAGTCATCGGAAAGGGGTTCCGGGAGCCCCGGCAAAGATATGGGCCTAATGGGCCAAGAGGGGAAACAAAACAGCTAGCAGGGGCTTCTGTGCCCCCCATATGGGCCGCACTAGAGGGGAAAGGAAAGGGGGAAAGAGAGAAGGTAGGGGAGGGATTCGGCCTTCCCTCCTCCCTCCTCTTTCCTTCCCCCTCCGGTGAAAAAGGAAAGGGGGGAGAATCCTACTTGGGGCGCCCCCCTTGGCTGCTCCCTCTCCCTCCCACCTATAATATGAGGGGGAGGCGCCTAGAACACACATCAACTTCTGTTATCCGTGTGCGCTGCCTCCCTCCACAGATTACTCCCTCGGTCATATTCTCGTAGTGCTTAGGCAAAGCCCTGCGTGGATCACATCACTATCACCATCACCACTCCATTGTGCTGACAGAACTCATCTACTTCCTCGACATTTTGCTGGATCAAGAGTTCGAGGTATGTCATCGAGCTAAACCTGTGTAGAACTCAGAGGTGCCGTACGTTCAGTGCTTGATCGGTCGGAACGAGAAGAAGTTCGACTACATCAACCATGTTGTCAAACGCTTCCACTTCCGGTCTACGAGGGTACGACACACTCTCCCCCTATCGTTGTTATGCATCTCCTAGATAGATCTTGCGTCAGCGTAGGATTTTCTTTTTGAAATTGCATGCTACATTTCCCAATAGTGGCATCCGAGCCAGGTCTATGTGTAGATGATATGCACGAGTAGAACACAAAGAGTTGTGGGCAGTGATCGTCATACTGCTTACCACCAACATCTTATTTTGATTCATCGGTATTGTTGAATGAAGCGGCCCGGACAAACCTTACATGAACACGTTCCTGAGACCGGTTCCACTGACAGACATGTAACTAGTTTTGCATAAAGGTGGATAGCGGGTGTCGTTTCTCCAACTTTAGTTGAATCAAATTTGACTGCGGCCGGTCCTTGTTGAAGGTTAAAACAACAAACTTGATAAATCACCATTGTGGTTTTGATGCATAGGTAAGAAAGGTTATTGCTAGAAGCCCGTAGCAGCCACATAAAACTTGCAACAACAAAGTAGAGGACGTCTAACTTGTTTTTGCAGGGCATGTTGTGATGTGATATGGTCAAGACATGATGTGATATATGTTATTGTATGAGATGATCATGTTTTGTAAAAGTTACTGGCAACCGGCAGGAGCCTTATGGTTGTCTCCTTATTGTATGAAATGCAAACGCCATGTAATTTCTTTACTTTATCACTATGCGTTAGCGATAGTTGTAGAAGCAATAGTTGGTGAGACAACCACGACGCTACGATGGAGATCAAGGTGTCAAGCCAGTGACGATGGAGATCATGACAATGCTTTGGAGATGGAGATCAAAAGCACAAGATGATGATGGCCATATCATGTCAGATATTATGATTGCATGTGATGTTTATATTTTATGCATCTTATTTTGCTTAGTACGGCAGTAGCATTATAAGATGACCCCTCACTAAAATTTCAAGGTATAAGTGTTCTCCTCAAGTATGCGCCGTCACGAAAGTTCTTCGTTTTGAGACACCACGTGATGGTCAGGTGTGATAGACTCTACACTCACATACAATGGGTGCAAGACAGTTTTACACATGCGGAATACTCGGGTGATGAGCCTGGCATGTATAGACATGGCCTCGGAACACTGGAGACCGAAAGGTCGAACGTGAATTATATAGTAGATATGATCAACATAGAGATGTTCACCATTGATGACCACTCCATCTCACGTGATGATCAGACATGGTTTAGTTGATTTGGATCACGTATCATTTAGATGACTTAAGGGATGTCTATCTAAGTAGGAGTTCTTAAGTAATATGATTAATTGAACTTAATTTATCATGAACTTAGTCCTGATAGTATTTGCAAATTATGTTGTAGATCAATAGCTCATGTTGTAGCTCCCCTATGTTTTTTAATATGTTCCTAGAGAAAACTAAGTTGAAAGATGATAGTAGCAATGATGCGGACTGGGACCATGATCTGAGGATTATCCTGATTGCTTCACAAAAGAATTATTTCCTTGATGCACCGCTAGGTGACAGACCTATTGTAGGAGCAGATGCAGACGTTATGAACGTTTGGCAAGCTCGAGATGATGACTACTCAATAGTTTAGTGCGCCATGCTTTACGGCTTAGAACCGGGACTTCAAAAAGGTTTTGAACGCCATAGAGCATATGAGATGTTCCACGAGCTGAAATTGGTATTTCAGACTCATGACCATGTCGAGAGGTACGAGACCTCTGACAAGTACTTTGCCTACAAGATGAAGGAGAATAGCTCACCCAGTGAGCATGTGCTCAAAATGTCTGGGTGCTACAATTGCTTGAATCAAGTGGGAGTTAATCTTCCAGATAAGATAGTGATTGACAGAGTTCTCTAGTCATTATCACCAAGCTACTAGAGCTTCGTGATGAACTATAATATGCAAGGGATGACAAAAACGATTCCTAAGCTCTTTGCGATGCTGAAATTGGCGAAGGTAGAAATCAAAAAAGAGCATCAAGTGTTTATGGTTAACAAGACCACTATTCTCAAGAAAAGGGCGAGGGAAAGAAAGGGAACTTCAAGAAGAATGTCAAAGAAGTTGCCACTCCCATGAAGAAGCCCAAGGCTGGACCCAAGCCTGAAACTGAGTGCTTCTACTGCAAAGGAAATGGTCACTAGAAGTGGAACTGCCCCAAAAACTTGGCGGATAAGAAGGATGGCAAAGTGAACAAAGGTATATTTGATATACATGTTATTGATGTGTATTTTACTAGTGTTCGTAGTAACCCCTAGGTATTTTATACTGGTTCAGTTGCTAAGATTAGTAACTCGAAACTGGAATTGCAAAATGGCAGAGACTAGTTAAGGGTGAGATGACGATGTGTGTTGGAAATGATTCCAAGGTTGATATGACCACCATCGCACACTCCCTCTACCTTCGGATTAGTGTTGAACCTAAATAAATGTTATTTAGTGTTTGCGTTGAGCATGAATATGATTAGATCATGTTTATTGCAATATGGTTATTCATTTAAGTTAGAGAATAATTGTTATTCTGCTTACATGAATAAAACCTTCTATGTTCATACACCCAATGTGAATGTTTATTTGATATCGATCGTAGTGATACACATATTCATAATATTGATGCCAAAAGATGCAAAGTTGATAATGATAGTGTAATATACTTGTTGCACTGCCGTTTAGGTCATATTGGTGTAAAGCGCATGAAGAAACTCCATGCAGATGGGCTTTTGCAATCACTTGATTATGAATCATTTGATACTTGCAAACCATGCCTCATGGGCAAGATGACTAAAACTCCATTCTCAAGAACAATGGAGCTAGCTAATGACTTATTGGAAATATTACATATCGATGTATGCGGTTTTCGATGAGTGTTGATGCTCGCGGTAGGTATCGTTATTTTTTGACCTTCACAGATGATTTGAGAGGATATGGGTATATCTACTTAATGAAACACAAGTCTGAAACATTTGAAAGGTTCAAATAATTTCAGAGTGAAGTGGAGAATCATTGTAACAAGGAAATAAAAGTTTCTACGATCTGATCGCGGAGGCAAATATTTGAGTTACGAGTTTGGCCTTCATTTAAAACAATGTGAAATAGTTTCACAGCTCACACCACCTGGAACACCACAGCGTAATGGTGTGTCTGAACGTCGTAACCGTGCTTTATTAGATATGGTGCGATCTATGATGTCTCTTACCGAGTTACCACTATCGTTTTAGGGTTATGCATTAGAGAAAACTGCATTCACATTAAATAGGGCACCGTCTAAATCCGTTGAGACGACACCATATGAACCATGGTTTGGCAAGAAACCTAAGCTATCGTTTCTTAAAGTTTGGGGTTGCGCCACTTATGTCAAAAGGCTTCAACCTGATAAGCTCGAACCTAAATCGGAGAAGTGAATCTTCATAGGGTACCCTAAGGAAACAATTGGGTACACCTTGTACCATAGATCCGAAGGCAAGATCTTTGTTGCCGATAATGGAACCTTTCTAGAGAAGGAGTTTCTCTCGAAAGAAGTGGGTGGGAGGAAAGTAGAACTTGATGAGGTAATTGTACGTCCTCTCAAAATCGGAAAGTAGCACATTAGTGAAATCCGTTCCCATGATGCCTACACCAAATAGAGAGGAAGCTAATGACGATGATCATGAAACTTCGGATCAAGTTACTACCGGACCTCGTAGGTCAAACAGTGCATGTTCCACTCCAGAGTGGTATGGTAATCCTGTCCTGGAAGTCATGTTATTAGACCGTGGCGAACCTACGAACTATGAAGAAGCTATGATGAGCCCAGATTCCGACAGATGGCTTGAGGCCATGAAATCTGAGATAGGATCCATGTATGAGAACTAAGTATGGACTTTGGTGGACTTGCCCAATGACCGGCAAGCCATTAAGAATAAATGGATCTTCAAGAGGAAGACAGACACTGATGGTAGTGTTACTAGCTACAAAGCTCGACTTGTCACAAAAGGTTTTCGGCAAGTTCAAGGTGTTGACTACAATGAGATTTTCTCACTCGTAGCGATGCTTAAGTCTGTTCGAAGCATGTTAGCAATTGCCACATTTTATGATTATGAAATCTGGCAAATGGACGTCAAAACTGCATTCCTTAATGGATTTCTTAAAGAAGAGTTTTATATGATGCAACTAGAAGGTTTTGTCGATCCTAAAGGTGCTAACAAAGTGTGCAAGCTCCAGTGACCCATCTCTGGACTGGTGCAAGCATCTCGGAGTTGGAATATACACTTTGATGAGGTGATCAAAGCATATGGTTTTATACAGACTTTCGGAGAAGCCTGTATTTACAAGAAAGTGAGTGGGAGATCTGTAGCATTTCTAATATTATATGTGGATGACATATTGTTGATGGGAAATGATATAGAATTTCTGGATAGCATAAAAGGATACATGAATAAAAGTTTTTCTATGAAAGACCTCAGTGAAGCTACTTAAATATTGGGCATCAAGATCTATAGGGATAGATCGAGACGCTTAATAGGACTTTCACAAAGCACATACCTTGGCATTTTTTTGAAGAAGTTCAAAATAGATCAGTCAAAGAAGGGGTTCTTGTCTGTGTTGCAAGGTGTGAAGTTGAGTAAGACTCAAAACCCAACCACGGAAGAAGATAGAGAGAGAATGAAAGTCATTCCCTATGCCTCAGCCATAGGTTCCATAAATTATGCCATGCTGTGTACTAGACCTATTGTATACCTTGCCATGAGTTTGGAAAGGGGGTAAAATAGTGATCTAGGAGTAGATCACTGGACAGCGGTCAAAATTATCCTTAGGTACCTAAATAGGACTAAGGAAATGTTTCTCGTTTATGGAGGTGATAAAGAGTTCATCGTAAAGAGTTACGTCGATGCAAGCTTTGACACTGATGTAGATGACTCTAAGTCTCAATCTAGATACGTATTGAACGTAGGAGAAATTAGTGAGAGTAGCTCCATGCAGAGCATTGTAGACATAGAAATTTGCAAAATACATACAGATCTGAATGTGGCAGACCCATTGACTCAACTTCTCTCACAAACAAAACACGATCACACCTTAGTACTCTTTGGGTGTTAATCACATATCGATGTGAACTAAATTATTGACTCCAGTAAACCCTTTGGGTGTTGGTCACATGGCAATGTGAACTATGGGTGTTAATCACATAAAGATGTGAACTATTGGTGTTAAATCACATGATGATGTGAACTAGATTATTGACTCTAGTGCAAGTGGGATACTGAAGGAAATATGCCCTAGAGGCAATAATAAAGTTGTTATTTTATATTTCCTTATATCATGATAAATGTTTATTATTCATGCTAGAATTGTATTAATCGGAAACTTGATACATGTGTGGAGTACATAGACAAAACACCATGTCCCTAGTAAGCCTCTATTAGACTAGCTCGTTAATCAAAGATGGTCAAGTTTCCTAACCATAGACATGTGTTGTCATTTGATGAACGGGATCACATCATTAGGAGAATGATGTGATGGACAAGACCCATCTGTTAGCTTAACATATTGATCGTTCAGTTTTATTGCTATTGCTTTCTTCATCTCATATACATATTCCTTTGACTATGAGATTATGCAACTCCCGGATACCTGAGGAATACCTTGTTTGCTGTCAAACCTCAGATAAAGATCTTCGTAGAATATTTAGGAACCAATATGAGCATCCAGGTTCCACTATTGGTTATCGACTGGAGAGGTGTCTTGGTCATGTCTACATAGTTCTTGAACCCGTAGGGTCCGCACGCTTAACGTTCGATGACGATTTTGTATTATATGAGTTATGTGTTTTAGTGACCGAATGTTATTCGGAGTCCCGACTGAGATCACGGACATAACGAGGAGTCTCTAAATGGCCGATAGGTAAAGATTGATATATAGGACAATAGTATTCGGACACTGGAAGTGTTCCGGGGGTACCGAGTACATATTGGGTCACCGGAAAGGGGTTCCGGGTACCCCCGGCAAAGATATGGGCCTAATGGGCCAAGAGGGGAAATGCAGCAGTTAGCAGGGGCTGCTGCGCCCCCTATATGGCCCGCACCAGAGGGGAGGTGAAAGGGGGAAAGAGAGAAGGAAGGGGAGGGATTCGTCCTCCCCCTTCCTTCCCTCCACCCCTCCTCTTTCCTTCCCCCTTCGGTGAAAAACGAAAGGGGGGCGAATTGGGGAGGGACCCCAAGTAGGATGCGGCCTACTTGGGGCACCCACCTTGGCTGCTCCCTCTCCAT
>NC_041386.1:356812897-356905636 GCF_002162155.2 Triticum dicoccoides | reverse complement strand
AGAACACACATCAACTTCTGTTAGTCGTGTGCGGTGCCTCCCTCCACAGATTACTCCCTCGGTCATATTCTCATAGTGCTTAGGCAAAGCCCTGCGTAGATCACATCACCATCATCTTCACCATGCCGTCGTGCTGACGGAACTCATCTACTTCCTCGACACATTGCTGGATCAAGAGTGCGAGGGACGTCATCGAGCTAAACATGTGTATAACTCGGAGGTGCCGTACGTTCGGTGCTTGATCGGTCAGAACAAGAAGAAGTTCGACTACATCAACCACATTGTCAAATGCTTCCGCTTTCGGTCTATGAGGGTACGTTGACACACTCTCCCCCTTTCGTTGCTATGCATCTCCTAGATTTTGCATGAGCGTAGGATTTTTTTGTAATTGCATGCTATGTTTCCCAACATGCATATCATTTTTCAAAGTAGCCCAAGTAGTTGGGGTATTATCATGATATAATCTACAATGTTCAGACCACCAAACACCAGCAAAACTAGTGAATTCACAAACATCAGCAACAACATGTCTAACCTCGGGATATTGTAAACATGTAAAACATTGTTCTGTTTATAACTCCCAAGTAAGATATACATCAGGAACATATCTACCCTCAAATGGTGCGATATTCATTTTTAGTTTGGGAACATGGTCATGATCTCGTACCTGAGGTAGTGGTGCTGTCCTACCAGTGTACTTATATGCATGTGGACAGCCTGGTGGTGGTGGTGGTTGCATGTAGTTCTGATCGTCATAATCGCCCTCATAATGGTCTACCTCCTCCTCGGTAGTAGCATTAGGAGCCACAAAAGCAGCAACAATGGTGGTTGTGACACTCAAATTTTGGCCTTGTTCAAGTCGAACACGCTTCGCTCGGTGGAGTACTGGATCGCGACATGGAGGTGGTTGCTGCAACGATGCAACAAAGGTAGTAGATGGTGGTAGACGTGCGAGTACTACATCGAACTTGGCATCCAACTTGGTGTCAATTGTCTTCTCAATGTCATCTATCCTCTCTAGTGCCTTGGCAAAGCTACTCATCTCGTCTTGCACCTGTTCACCCAACATTTCCTGAAATTTATCATGTAATGCCTTGTTCTTCATGTCCTGCTAGTCACTCTTATCGTCTTGTGATCCTGTCATGGTTAGCAATAATAGAAGCACACAAGAATATGGTCCTACAGACTACTAGGATGCGGTGTTGGTGGTGTTTTGGAGAGTCACAAATCTGTCAACCAAATCTCAAATTCTTACCAGTTCTTACCAGGCAGTAGGTGGTGATCGGCGACCATTGCAGTCAAAACACCTGAAAGCTTGGATAGAGCGATTACTAGGAGGAGTCAAACACACAACATAGATATATGTGGAGCTGGGATGGCTTATAATATGGTGGCAAAAAGGTCAGCAATAATCAATTTAGAGATGCAAAGTTTAATAAACACTCAACGACGGTACCGTGTTGGTTCTAGGCTAGACCGTGCTAGAGACGCGAGCCTAGACCACTAACAAAATCACGACACACTCTGATTTTTTTTGCTCAACAACATTTTTTTTGAAAAAGTCTACAAACGTCTAAAACTATCTAGCCAGAATTTTGCAGACATAGTTTTTTTGAAACTGGAACTATTTTTATTGTACGAGGGGCACGGAAGTTTGGGAGTCTGACTTGGTCACAACTTATACTAGGACATGATCTGGAAATCAATAACTAGGAATCAGATATTGGAATCGTACTAGGATTGGTGACAGAGATGAATCTGGTGGAACCCGGACTAGTGGTGGATATGTATTCGCATGAGCTCGCATTGGTGGTGGATATATGTTGGAGGTGGACTCGGATTGGCGTGATAGCGACGGATATGTGGTGGTGTATATGAACTCGGATTGTCAGTGGATATGTGGTAGTGGTATATGGACTTGGATTTGCGGTAGATATGTGGTGGCGTATATGGACTCGGATTGGCGACGGATATGTGGCGGTGGCATATGGCAGCAACGATGAACATGGTGCAGCGGCGGCGTGACAAACTGTGAACATAACTCGAAACTCTAAAGGACTAGACGCTAAGACCATGCATTGAACACGACGATGAAACCGCAACTTCAACAAAGCAAACAGAGAAAAGATTATGCAATGGCTCAGATTGGTTTGGATATGATGAACTAACCCTAAATTTTTTCTGGCCTTTTTTGTTGTCACATCCCAATTTTCAATTTGGATGTTATTTATAGATCATTCATATCCATCCATGATTTATGCATTTTGTCCTTCATTTATTTTATTGAATATTGATCCAAGGGACTTTGATCAACTCAAGGACCAAAAGAGAGAGTTGGAAGCTTTCCCAAAACCCACTTTTGAAATTTCAAAATTTGGAAATTGGATCAAGTTTGGTTCCACCAAAATTCCTTTCCATTATTTCAAAAATAAAATAAAGAGAGAAGATAAAAGGACTTCTTCAAAAACATAAAAGAAATATTGGAATTTCAATTTGGAATCAAAATATATTTATTGAGATTTATTTTGATGCAAATTTTATTAGCATAACAAAAATGTTTTTATTTTTTTTGCATTTTTAGGCTAGAAAAATGTTCACAAGGTCATATATAAGGCCATATAATCATGTTATTTTCTCTAGAAATTTTAGAATTTTATTTATTTGTATTTTTGGTGTTTTAATGTCTCTGTTAAAAAACCGAAAAACATTTTAGTTTAAAAAAAGGAGAACGCCAGCCAGCCAGGCCAGGCGCTCCAGCCGGCCCAGCTAGCAGGCAGGCGAGGCCGCGACCCAGCCAGCAGCACCGCGCCCGAACCGTGTCCGCCTCGCTCGCCCGCTCGTAGCCCCGCTCGCTCGCTCGCCTAGCCACGACATGTGGGAACCACCTGTTGGGTTCATCCCCTACTCCGAGCTGGAGTCCACCTCCCGCACGACTCGTCGGTCGCCGCCGTGACCGTCCCGGATGCCTCCCCTCGCTTTGCCCCTTCCCCACGACACCCCCTCTTTATAAGCCGAGGCCTCAGCCTTTCTTTTCCCTCAAACCCAAGCACCAAAACCCACCACAACTCCCGCACAAAGTCGCCGGAGTTTCATGCTCCACCGGAGATCCGCCGCCTCGCCCCACGCTCCACCGCCGCCCTCGTCTGACACCGACGCCACCATTGGACTTGCCTCGATGTGCCGTGTCTCCCGTGCCTCCACCCGAAACCGCCGACCACCAGAGACGCCGCCCCATTCGAAGCCGAAGCCGCCGCCGCCGCCGTCTTCCTCAACACCAATGACCCCAACCACCGTAGTAAGCCGCCAGGCCATCTTGATCGTCCGATCATAAATCTAGGGCTAGGATTAGAACGGTTTTATTGGATCCGGTATGCTCTAGTTAGTGAACGTTCGCTAGTTTAGATCTGTAGCGAACAGTTTTCAGCGAACAACAGTCTGACACGTGAACAGGGACCTTGTTGCAGTTGTTTTTTTCCAGGTTAGCCCCTGTTTTTCAAACCCTCATAAGTTTTCAACCGTTTATCCAAGTTCAATGAAACTAATGTCAATTTCTTCGTTATGACCCCCTCTAACCAAAGAGCCAAACTAATAATATTTTTGAAGATTTAAAATTTGAATTTGTTCAGATCTGAATTCAAACTTCATTAGGCCATAACTTGAGTTTCGTAACTCCATTTTGGGTGAATCTTTTTACAAACCGAAGCTCTTGGCATGTACTTTCTGTTAAGATCAAAATTATATGATTTTATTACTGTTAAAGTTATGTTATGTACATAAGTCTTATTTGGTTATTTTCGAAGTTTTCATAAGTCTTTTCTTTGTTTTCTTTTGATTCTGCGCTTCTGTGCTTATGTATGTTATTGTTTGTTTCGTTAGATCATCCAGAGTGCAAAGCCTGTTACTATGAATCCCTAGAGTTCAATGATCGTCAACAAGGCAAGTTACACTTTGATCATACTTTTCTGCACCCAGTTTTTACTATGCATTAGTTCACCCTTACAAACTTGCATGAGTAGGATTGGGAAATTGGGGCATTGCTGTGTAGTTCATGAGGTAGGAACCTATGATCCTTGAAACACCCCGGGAATATTCGTTATGCTTATATATTGCTTAGCTATGCTTGTAGACGGGGATTTGGCTTGTCTGGTTCATGAAAGATGAAAGAGATATAATAAGTAAAGGTAACCTAAAGTGGCAACATTAACACACATCTAGGTGGAATGGTTGGGGCACCTGGAGAATCTAGTGCTTGCCCTAGGGGATCCCGAAGGACCCGTGTGATCACCCTACGAAATGCCACCCAGGCTTAAAGGGATCATACGATATTTCATGCCTAGAAACTTCCGTGTGTAGCCACAAGCCAATATGGGCTCTGGCATAGTTGAGTAAGTTTGTGTGAGCCTTTCCGGGTAGGCTAGCAGATATAGGGGAAAGTAGGTGTACTGGCCTATCCAGGGTTAAGGGAACACATTCAGAAAGACTATGTCTCGATCTTCCGATCATGGAGGGGGTTGAGTCTTGTGGGGAAAAGTGCACAAACCTCTGCAGAGTGTATAAACTAATCATGATTAGCCATGTCCCTGGTTATGGACAACTTGAGTATCTAGAAGTGAATTATTGGTTGATCTCCTCACTCTATTTAATTAATGAATTGTGTTATTATTTATACTTGGTAATTTTGGGATTGAGTTGGAGGATCCTTCTCAATAATGGCATCAACTTGGTAGTAAAATAAAATATATTACTTTGTTGTAGGGAAAAAATTGGAAATTCTCACCGAGCAACCTGGAAATCTAATACCACTTGATAGAGGGAAAGGTGTCCCGTCTTTTGATGAGATGGTGGCTATCTTTTTTGTGTAGTCTTTGACGATCCGACTATGAACGCGTGAAGATGTCGCGCCTTAGCAATCGCGAAACCAACACCGAGAGGTGATTGACCACGTTGGAGCATGATCAACCTGACCACGAGGATCTGTTTCCTGCACGCAAACAAAGAATAAGCAAGAAACTGAAATTGCAATCTGGATATTGCGAATATAAGTGGAAAGCTCTATTAGTGAAGGTGGGGTTCTATGACTTCTTTGTCTGGTCATAGAACACAAATGAAGTACGCGAAGTTGCAGCTCTGGTGAGCTTTTAATCTAACTACAATTCAAAGTCTAAATGGTGCATGACGGGCTGTATATGTAGTGGTAAAGAGAGTGAATTTCGTCCCCCTTGGCAAGGTGGGACTAAAACACCTCTTGAGTCGTTTGCCCTACAATATGGACTCTAAAAATAGCCAATAAGTAGTATTTTGAAATTACATGGGCCAGGCCGAAAAATAAGGTGGCGTAGCACCTATATTAAGCTTATGGACGAAATTTATGAAAGGCCTTCTTGTATATTTTTTCCACGTCCTTGTACCGATCACGGTGGCTCCGAAGTGCTGAAAAGTCCACCAGAAACTCTATTCTTGGTCCCCTTGCACGTTCCATCTTCTCCATGCTTGATCATGCTACAAGGTTCATCATTCTTGTCCATGCTAGGCCCTTCATTGTAAGCAAAATAAATGTATCCAATTTAGGCAGCATCATATTCTCATGAATATTAGAATCAATACCAGGAAGCGAAAGTACGTGGTAATGTAATTGGCGTGCACGAGCTCTAGTAATTGGTGCCTTGTAAGTAACAACATGGGTTGTGGGTGTAACCATGGTAGTGATGTCCTTGTCACATCTAGAAGAGGTGGGAAGAAGTGTCTGTTCGGAGACATCCCTCTAGAACAGGTGCATGTTGGCAATAGAGAGAGAGAGAAGCAACATGACTATTCGGGGTTGGACACACCCCTTTGCTAATGAATGTTCGTTAATTAGCATGTTCTAATTAACAATAGACATGTGAATGCACTAATTAATTTTTAACACTTTGTACTACCGGAGTTGGTTGAGGGATGGGATTTATTTAGTTAAAAGATGGTACGGCAGTTGTAGAGCATCTCTCATGAGAGGTTGGCGTCTTTGGCCTGCATGCTAGCGGTTATTCGCGTGTTTTCCCTCTTCCGCACCACCACCTCCATGTTATCACAGGTACCTTTGCCCATCTCCCATTTGTCTTGCTTCTCTTCTCCCCCTTCTTCCTCCTCCAACCCTATTACCTTCGATAGATGATGGCTGGGTTGAGGCTATCGGGGATCTGTTCGCACAAGGACACGTTGTCGGAGGAGCCTCACCGGCAGCGCGGTATGCAAGATACACTAGTGAGGTCTTTTGAAGACCCGAAACCCCACACATCCATAAAGGAGCCCTTTAGGGCATGCCATGGCTACGACATGCCCTAGGTCGAACTGATCGCCCCTAGGGCCTCGAGGTTCACTGCCCTGCAATAAGAACGAACGAAAAATGAGAAAGAAGAACAAGGGAGAAGGAAAAAGGTAAATGTAAAAAAGTGATAGATGGATTGATTGATTGTGTGTTGTTGTTCAATCACCCGTCACCTCTCATCAATATATGAGGAGGCTGGACTTCCTATGTATGGAAAGGACACCAAATCCCATTCAAATCTTTCCAAAATTAATCAAACTCGGATTATGTGGGTTTGAGACTGTAGTTTGGTTTTGGTCCGCATAATTCACATTTGCCTTTATATGAAAATGACCTTGAAAGAAAAGTTATCCATTTCAAAGAGACAAACACCTTTCAAGTTGAATTTTTTTCGATTTGAGGTCATCTTGGGGGTGTTTTGGCCTGTTTCTACATTCTACAACAGAAAAAACATGAACTATTGCCTAGATGTCCGGCCTCCAAGCCGGGCGATTGCGAGATTGTCTGGGTTCCATCACAGATCGTCCTGCTTCAATTTTCAACATTCTATTCACTTCTCGGATAAGAGACTGGACGTCCGGGCCTTTCGTCTGGCCTTCAGCTGGATGATCCGACTTCCAACCCAGACAATTCGGCCATCCACTACTTCAGCGTGCATGTTTGGCTCCAACTTCTGCATACCACCTTGAATGAAGATGATCCAAATTTTCAAATCTACCATTTCGAGGATACGATATTTTTCATGTTGAAAGTCCATTTGGAGTCATCTTAATTGCATTTTATGCCATGTCATAATCTGGTGTCAACACGTGTATCTCTGAAAATTGTCATAACTTTCGCATCCGGCCTCCGTTTTGAACGAACTTCGTATCCTTTTTGACCAGCTTGGACATAACCATCCAGTGGTGAATTCCAATCATAATTTTGACTGCACCTTGCTGTAGCTTCAAGGCACACTTTGCTATCATACCATTTTAGAGCGTTAACACATGCCCCCCTTGTTTTTGGTAACGTGTGCATGCCAAAAAATAACTTGTACCAAATGTGTTTTAAGGATGATGTCAACACTCTATCAGACATATCATATTCTTAGGGCCATGAATTTATATCAGCCATTTCTTGTTGGAGTTTCTTGCCATAGACTTGCGTGCAAATTCTGATGGAACACACTGTATGCTACGCTAGCGTCAAATAATTGTTTTCTACCGTGGACCCAAGAACATGCTGCTGGAAATAGATCATGGGATCGGGTTTAACACTAGCCGCGCAGTCACCGCATTAGAGTTGGTGATGCGTGTAGTCGTTTAGCTAATCTCCCGCGAACGACTAAGTCCGGTGCACAGCTCCTTGCAGATCCCTCAAACAGCTCCTTGCGATCCCCTCAAACGGTTCATCCAAGCACTATAGACGCGGTGCCTCCAAGGTATCCACACATATGGGGAGCAGTGTCAGGCGGCAGACTGCTAGGTCTGGTCGCGCGGCATGTGGGTGTGGGGAGTGGTGGCTGTTGTAGGGGAGGAAAAGGATCAACCCTAATAGGTGCGCCCACTCCCCTTTATATAGACCTCCGAAGTGGGCTCAACACTTGAGGCCCACTAGGAGTCTAAACCCATTTTCCGCTCGAATCCAATCCGAATGGGCCGCAATCCCTCAAGGGTGCGACCCTATAGGTTCACGTACACATGGACAGTACCCGAGTCGATAGTTGGTAGCGGCCCCCAAAACATGCCAGCACCCATGTGTGCGTAAAGTTGTTAGACGAACTGCAACAATGTGTCATATGCAACATTCCTTTTGCTTCACAACATATGTTGTCGAGCTCAAGGCGAGTACTTGCTACCCTTATGGTAGCTCGGCCTCTCTTCTCGAAACCGTGATACAGATTCCTGAACCCGGTTAACACTTAACCCAAGTTGCATGGTCATGCTTTTCTTAGTTTGATTACTCGAGAGGGCCCAAATAGTGTCTCTCCTTATAGGAGGGGCAAATTCCTTCTTAGACAATCATTACTCGTGGTATGTCTCATGATTCACCCGAAAGCTAACTTTATGACTACCTAGTTACGGAGTAGCGTTAGATAGACCTTAACTAAGTCGATCCTCATCCCGAGAACATGTGAGGACCTCAGGTCTAGGACATGGCATATACATTGTATTTGAGACTAATAGACGTCAATATCTCGCTGCGTCTCAAAGTGAGTATGTCTGACTCGGTGGTCTCCATCCCCGAGTCCATACTATTGGTTTATCATCTCTATACCCATGAATTGTGAAGCATAGTCATCAACCAAATCATACACTCATAAAAGGGTATGTGTCCGCATAACCTTATCAACCAATGACTATTTGAACGGTCATCATACATGTAACGCCCACGATGCGGCTATATCTCCCACGTGTCGCAAGTGAGGTAATCTTCACAACAACCAATGTAATGAATAAGGAAAACAGAAACATAGTTGGCTTACACTCGCCACGTCACACAAATAGCATAAATATCATTAAATTCATCCAGATACAATCAAGGTCCGACTACGGAACCAAAATAAAGAACAACCCCAAATGCGACAAAGTCCCCGATCACCCCAACTGGGCACCACTACTGATCATCTGGAAAGGAAACGTAGTATCGTCCTGAGTCCTCATCGAACTCCCACTGAGCTCAGTCGAATCACCTGGAGCAGTATCATCGGTCCCTGCATCTGGTTTTGAAGTAATCTATGAGTAAGGGGGACTCATCAATCTCACACCCTCGCGATCAAGACTATTTAAGCTTATAGGAAGGGTAAAAGTATGAGGTGGAGCTGCAGCAAGCGACTAGCATATATGGTGGCTAACATAACGCAAATGAGAGCGGGAAGAGAAGGCAAAGGCATGGTCAAACAACTATGATCAAGAAGTGATCCTAGAACAACCTACGATCAAGCATAACTCGAGACTGTTTTCTCTTCCCGGACTCTGCCGAAAAGGGACCATCACGGCCACACACTATGTTGATTCATTTTAATTAAGTTAAGCTTTAGGTTATCTACAACCGGACATTAACAAATTCCCATCTGCACATAACCGTGGGCACGGATTTCAAAAGATCAAATCCCTGCAGGGGTGTTCCAACTTATCCCATCACAAGCTCTCACGGTCAACGAAGGATATTCCTTCTCCCAAGACAATCCGATCAGACTCGGAATCCCGGTTACAAAACATCTTGACAATGGTAAAACTAAACCAGCAAAGCCACTCGAATGTGCCAACAAATCCTGATAGGAGCTGCACATATCTCATTCTCAGGGCACACTTAGATGAGCCATACGTCAGGTAGGCCAACCCAGAGATGCCCCTGGTAGCCCCAGACATCGCTCAGTTGGACCAACACTTAGACAAGCACTGGCCTGTGGGGTTAAAATAAAGATGACCCTTGAGTCCACGAAACCCAAAGGAAAAAGGCTAGGTGGCAAATGGTAAAACCAAGGTTGGGCCCTGCTGGAGGAGTTTTATTCAAGACGAACTATCAAGGGGTTCCCATTATAACCCAACCGTGTAAGGAACGCAAAATCAAGGAACATAACACCAGTATGACGGAAACCAGTGCGGCAAGAATGGAAAAAACACCAGGCATAAGGCCGAGCCTTCCACCCTTTACCAAGTGTATAGATGCATTAAAGTAGACAAGATATAATAATGATATCCCAACAAGGAACAAACTCCAAACTTCACCTACAACTAGCAGCGCTATAAGAGGGGCTGAGCAAAGCGGTAACATAGCCAAACAACGGTTTGCTAGGACAAGGTGGGGTTAGAGGTTTGACATGGCAATAGGGGAGGCATGATAAGCAAGTGGTAGGTATCGCAGCATAGGCATAGCAAAAGAGCGAGCATCTAGCAAGCAAAGATAGAAGTGATTTCGAGGGTATGGTCATCTTGCCTGCAAAGTTCTCCGAGTTGACGTTAGCTTGAATCTCATAAGCATACTCAACGGGCTCCTCGATCATGTACTCGTCTCCCGGCTCTACCCAAGAAAAAACAACAAGCAAAGGGAGACAAAATCAACCACGTGCAATGCACAAACAACATGATGCAAAACATGGCATGAGATGCGAGATGTGATATGCGATGCATATGCATGTTTCGGAGAGGAAAGATTGAACCTGGCCTCAACTTGGAAAACCAAGAGTTTCACTGGAAAGATGAGTTGATTTCGGTTAAAATCGATATAAAGATCACCGGAATCAGATGCACGATTTGGAAATGACAAGCAAAACAAATATGCACAAAGCGGTGATTAATAGCACGAGGCCATCTAAATGCATCAAGAACAACATGCTACAGCACTCTAACATAGCAACAAAATACATGGAAGGGATCCACTCAAGATGCTTGACAAAATATGAACACTGAGCTATGGCTAATTCACTCAATAGAAGTTTCAAACAAGCATGGCAAAAGTGCAAACGACAACAGGATACAGACTTAGTGAAAATAACATCAAGTCAGGAATTTAACATCAGGAAGCAATGTTTAGAGCAAGATAACTACATGCTACAGGAACATATCATGGCCAAGCAAGGCGTGGCATGAAGCTACTCAAAGCATAAAACAAAAGTCCCTTACTGAGCATAAGCCAAAAGGGATCAGAAAATACAATGGCAACCATGTGAACATAGCAATTATCGTTAACATATTCAAACTTGGAAGAAAAACTGGAACATGGCAAAACAGATATCAAGTAGGCATGTTTACGAGCTCAATGCACTCACCAGAAAGCAATTCATGACAAACTAAGCATACACCCAGCAAGTAGACATGGCATGGAAGCTAAACATGGCAAGAACAATAACATAGCATGCATGGATCAACTATAACAAGCTTGGCAAAAATGCTTAACACGTAAACATTCTGCCAGGAACATTTTATAGCAAAAGTAGAGCTCGATTGAGTCAAGCTAGGGTGCTCCATAAATGCAAACAAAGACATGGATGGATATAACACCACAATATCTACAAAACGTCCTTACTGATCATGCTCAAAAGAGGCATGGATCACTCTGTATCAACATGAACACATGGCATAAAAATAATGACTGGGCAAAGATAGAATATTTCTAAGTCCCTGAAATCATCAACATTAAGAGGGCTACTTTGCATGCTTGTGCTAGTCACCACAGAGATCACAAAAATACATGGCATACACCCCTGTAAAGATGGCATGGCATACTTCAAAACACATGTAGGGCTCAAGTTCATAGGAGGCACACATCAATCATGGCAAAAATGACAAATGTCCAATTACTGATATGAATCTGAAACTAACAGAAACTAGCACTCTTACAACAGCATTTAGGGCATCAAGATGAGCTCATATGAACATGATGCAATGAGATGAAATGAAGTACTCGTCGAGACGAACATTTCGATATGCTACACACATGAATCGGAGCCACGGATGCAGAGTTACGATGCAATGAAGATAGGCAAAAATATTAGGGTTTAGGGCAAAAAGTCAACCGAGATTTCAGATCTGAATCCGGAGCACTGTAGCAGCGCGGAAAACGAAGATGAACTCGAGCTCGCCGGAGTTCCTGTTCGCCAGAGATGGGGGTCACCGGAGTAGCGAAACTTGATGCCGGCGAGGAGGGTCGTTGAGGAGGCGGTGGCGGGCGTGGTGGTGCGGCCACGACGAGGAGCGGCGTCCCCGGCGGGCGCGAATGGCGGTGGTGCCCTGCCGGAGCGGCAAGGCGGCGCGGGCGGTCGCCGACGCCGGCGAGGGACGCGGCGGCTGGCATGGCGGGCGAGGTGGCGGCACTCGGGCACACGCGAGCCAGGTGGTTGGCGGCGCTGCGCGGGCCGGGAGGGCTCTCCCCGGGCCCAGGCGGGCCGGCGCAGCGGGGGAGACCCGGTGGGACACATGGCAGTCCCCGGTTGGGCACGGTCGGCGGCGGCTGCGGTGTCCGGCGTGGCCCGGACATGTCCGACGCGCAGAGACACGAGGGGGACTAGGTCTAGGGTTGGAAATGACCCGAAATTTTGGGGGAGAAGGCCTCTTTATAGGTAGGAGGAGCTAGGAGGCTCCAAATTGAGTACGGTTTGCAGCCATGGGAGCAGGATCGAACGACCTAGATGATGGAAGGGGTTTAGGTAGGTTTTGGGCCACTTTGGAGGGGTGTTGGGCTGCAACACACATGAGGCGTTTTCGGTCCCTCGGTTAACCATTGGAGTATCAAACAAAGTCCGAATGGCACGAAACTTGACAGGCGGTCTACCGGTAGTAAACCAAGGCCGCTTGGCAAGTCTCGGTCCAATCCAAAAACATTTTAACACCCGCACACGAAAAGAGGTAGAAAAGGACACCAGAGGACATAGGAGCGCCGGAATGCAAAACGGACAACGGGGAAAATGCTCGGATGCATGAGATGAGCATGTATGCAAATGCAATGCACATGATGACATGATATGAGATGCATGACAAAGACAAAACAACACGAAGACAAAACCCGACAACGACGAAATATCATAACTTAGTGCCGGAAATGGCAAGAGTTGGAATACAAATATGGCAGGTTACATACGGGGTGTTACAACACTCCACCACTATGAAAGGATCTCGTCCCGAGATCTAGGACTGGAAAAACTTCGGGTACTCAGAACGGAGGGGGTCCTCGCGTTCCCAAGTGGCTTCACGGTCGGAATGATGTGACCACTTGACTTTGAGGAATTTGATAGACTTATTGCGAGTCTTGTGCTCAGTTTCTTCAAGAATAGCAACTGGGTGCTCACGATAAGACATGTCTTCTTGGAGATCAATCTCTTCGAAGATGACGGTGCGGTCAGGAGTCTTGAAACACTTGCGGAGTTGAGACACGTGAAACACATCATGCACATTTGCAAAGTTGGATGGAAGCTCAAGTTGATAGGCGAGATCGTCTCTTTTGCTGATGATCTTGAAAGGACCCATGTATCTAGGGGCAAGCTTCCCTTTGATACCGAAGCGACGAGTACCTTTCATTGGAGAGACGTGGAGGTAGACATGGTCTCCGATCTTGAAAGACAAGTCACGATGTTTTCCATCATAGTAACTCTTCTGGCGCGATTGCGCGGCTTTGAGATTATCATAAATGACTTTGCACATTTCTTCAGCCTGTGTGATCAAGTCATTGCCAAGAAGTTGAAGTTCACCAGTCTCTGACCAGTTAAGAGGAGTACGACACTTCCTTCCATAGAGAATCTCGAATGGGGCCTTATCCGAACTCGCTTGGAAGCTGTTGTTGTAGGAGAACTCGGCATATGGAAGACAATCTTCCCACTTCATACCGAAAGAGATGACACAAGCCCTGAGAATATCTTCAAGAATCTGATTGACTTGCTCGACTTGGCCACTGGTTTGAGGATGAAAAGCTGTGCTGAAACGAATGTTGGTGCCCATGGCCTTCTGAAAAGAATCCCAAAACTTGGAGGTGAAGATGCTGCCACGATCTGAAGATATCAACTTCGGAATGCCGTGCAGAGAGACAATCCTGGAGGTATATAGCTCTGCCAGCTGAGCTGCCGTGATTGATTCTTTGATAGGAATAAAATGAGCCACTTTAGTGAGTTTGTCGATGAAAACGAAGATAGCATCATTGCCACGCTTGGACTTAGGAAATCCAGTCATGAAGTCCATTTCAATATGGCCAAACTTCCATTCTGGAATGGCAAGAGGTCGGAGGAGACCAGCTGGTCGTTGGTGTTCTGCTTTCACTCTTCTACAAACATCACATTCATTCACGAACTGAGCAATCTCGCGCTTCATTCGAGTCCACCAATACGACTGCTTGAGGTCCTGGTACATCTTTGTACTTCCAGGGTGAATAGAGAGGAGTGAATTGTGAGCCTCGTTCATAATGACTTTACGAAGGTCACCTTTAGGAACAACAATGCGATCCTCGAAGAATAGAGTATCCTTGTCATCAAGAAGATAACACTTGTACTTGGGTTGACTCTTGGCAATCCCAATCTTCACCTTCTTCACCATAGCATCAAGAAGTTGAGCCTCACGAATCTGATCCTCCAAAGTAGGAGAGACTTGGAGGTTGGCAAGAAATCCTTGAGGAACAACTTGTAGATTGAGTTTGCGGAAAGCTTCACAAAGCTCTGGTTGATAATGCTTGAGAATGAAACTGTTGCAGTAAGCGTTCCTGCTCAATGCGTCAGCAATTACATTGGCCTTGCCTGGAGTATATTCGATACTCGGATTATGCTCTTGAATCATTTTGACCCAACGAGTCTGCCTGAGGTTGAGGTTTGGCTGAGTGAAGATGTACTTGAGACTCTTATGATCAGTGAAGATGTCCACTTTTCGTCCCAATAAGAGATGTCTCCATGTTAAAAGAGCATGGACAACTGCCGCCAACTCGAGGTCATGAGTGGGGTAGTTCTTTTCGTTGGCCTTCAACTGGCGAGAGGTATAGGCCACAACTTTCTTCTCTTGCATCAACACTGCACCAAGACCTTGAAGAGAAGCATCACAGAAGACCTCGAACGGTTTGGATTCATCAGGAGGAGTCAGAACTGGAGCAGAGACTAACTTCTCTTTCAGGGTGTTGAAAGCGATGTCACATTCAGGCGACCAGACGTACTTCACATGTTTCTGGAGAAGGTTGGAAAGAGGCTTCACGATCTTAGAGAAGTTCTCGACGAACCTTCGACAATAGCTTGCGAGCCCAAGGAAGCTGCGGAGTTGCTTCACATTCTGAGGTGGTTCCCAATTCACAATTGCAGACACCTTCTTAGGATTAACCGCTATGCCCTTGGCAGAGATGATATGTCCAAGGTAGAGAACCTCATCGAGTCAAAACTCGCAGCTTGAAAACTTCGCATAGAACTGATGTTCTCTGAGTTTGTCCAGCACCAATCGCAAGCGCTTGGCATGATCCTCCTTGTTCTTGGAAAAGACCAAAATGTCATCGTGGTAGACCAAGACGAAGTCATTTGTGTAGGCGTTGAATATGAAGTTCATCATGCGAGAGAATGTTGGGGGAGCGTTGACAAGGCCGAAAGACATGACAGTGTATTCATATGAACCATAGCTTGTTCTGAATGCTGTCTTGGGGATATCTTCTTCACAAATGCGAATCTGATGATAGCCCATATGGAGATCAAGCTTGGAGAATACTTGATCACCTTTGAGTTGTTCAAACAGCTCGTTGATGTTCGGAAGTGGGTACTTGTTCTTCATGGTCTTCTTGTTCAACGGACGGTAGTCGACACAAAGTCGGTTCGTTCCATCCTTCTTCTTCACGAACAGAACACCATAACCCCATGGAGAAGAACTTGGTCGGATGGGACCCACACGCTCTTGAATATTGAGTTGCTTCTTCAGCTCCTTCAACTCTTCAGGTCCAAGCTTGTAAGGACGTTTGCAAACAGGTTCCGTGCCAGGCTCAAGATCGATGACGAATTCAACTAGCTAGTGCAGAGGCATTCCTGGAAGCTCTTCTGGAAAGACGTCTTGATATTCACAAATGACTGGAATCTGAGAGATGGCATCCAGCTCACCCTTCTCGTTGAGAGAAAACAGTCAGATGGTATCATCACGAGCGGCAAAGATGATTACATCCTCAGACGAATGTGTCAATTGAATCTGCCTGGCAGCACAATCAAGCTGAGCCTTGTGCTTAGAAAACCAGTCCATTCCAAGAATAAGATCAATATCCGAGTTACCAAGGACCACTAGAGAAGACAGAAACTTATAGTCGCCCAATGCGATAGTAACATCCGGTATCATAGAGCTTGCATTCATGAATTTACCCGGAGAAACAACTGATAACTGTCTAGGCAAATCTTGGAAAGGCAACTCATGCTTAGATGCAAATGGTCTTGAAATGAAACAATGCGATGCACCAGTGTCAAAAAGAACTTTTGCAGGAATATCGTTAACAGGAAGGTTACCCATTATCACATCTGACGAGTCCTCTGCCTGAGCTGCGCTCATCAAGTTGACCTTTGCAGACTTGGGGTTATGCTTGACCACCGCAGTACTAGCAGATCTCACAGGAGGAGGAGGAAGACGCATCTGGTTGAAGCATTTGTTGGCATAGTGACCCTTCTGCTGACACTTGTTGCACATGACCTCCGAGAGCAGACGGTGATACGGAGCACTTGATCTTGGAGCATGAGATGAAGTCTTGTTCTGAAAGCCTGGGTTGGGTGGGTGGGAAGATCCATTGCCACCTTTGCTCTTCTGCTGATAAGGCTGACGGAACGGAGGAGGAGGAGGCAACCAATACTTTTGCTGCTTAGTTGCCACTTGAGTTGAGGAAGAAGGAGTTGCATCCCTGACTCGTTTCTTGGAAGCATCGCACTTGAGTTGAGCAGTCTCTTGTTTCAGTGCCATGTTGTAAAACTCATCGTACCTCTGCGGCTCGAAAAGCACAAGAGCAAGTTGAAGATCTTATCTAAGGCCATGTAACGCCCTCGATGCGGCTATATCTCCCACATGTCGAAGCACGACTTAGAGGCATAACCGCATTGAAAGCAATGTCGCAAGTGAGGTAATCTTCACACAACCCATGTAATACATAAGGGAAAGAGATACATAGTTGGCTTACAATCGCCACTTCACACAATACAAGAATAAAGCATTACATCATCCAGATACAATCAAGGTCCGACTACGGAACCCAAAATGAAGAAGACTACCCCAAATGCTACAAAGATCCCCGATTGTCCCAACTAGGCTCCACTACTGATCAACTGGAAAAGGAACAATGTAACAAACACGATCTTCATCGAGCTCCTCCTTGAGCTCGGTTGCGTCACCTGCACGGTATCATCGGCACCTGCAAGCTGGTTTTGGAAGTATCTGTGAGTCACGGGGACTCAGCAATCTCACACCCTTGCGATCAAGACTATTTAAGCTTAAAGGTAGGGTAAAAGGTATGAGGTGAAGCTGCAACGAGCACTAGCATATATGGTGGCTAACATACACAAAAGAGAGCGAGAAGAGAAGGCAAAGGCATGATCGAACAACTATGATGAATAAGTGACCCTAGAACAACCTACGTCAAGCATTACTCCAACACCGTGTTCACTTCCCGGACTCCGCCGAGAAGAGACCATCACGGTTACACATGCGGTTGGTGCATTTTAATTAAGTTAAGTTTCGGATTCTCTACAACCGGACATTAACAAATTCCCATCTGCCCATAACCGCGGGCACGGCTTTCGAAAGTTCAAAACCCTGCAGGGGTGTCCCAACTTAGCCCATCACAAGCTCTCACGGTCAACGAAGGATATTCCTTCTCCCAAGACATTCCGATCAGACTCGGCATCCCGGTTACCAGACATCCTCGACAATGGTAAAACAAGTCCAGCAACACCGCCCGAATGTGCCGACAAATCCCGATAGGAGCTGCACATATCTCTTTCTCAGGGCACACTCAGATGAACACTATGTACAACTAAAACCAGCCCTCGAGTTTCCCCGAGGTGGTGCTGCAAGTGGCTCTGTTTTGGACCAACACTCAGAGGAGCACTGGCCCGGGGGGATTAAATAAAGATGACCCTTGAGTCCGCGGAACCCAAGGGAAAAAGAGGCTAGGTGGCGAATGGTAAAACCAATGTTGGGCATTGCTGGAGGAGTTTTATTCAAGGTGAACTATCAAGGGGTTCCCATTATAACCCAACCGTGTAAGGAACACAAAATCCGGGAACATAACACCGATATGACAGAAACTAGGGCGGCAAGAATGGAACAAAACACCAGGCATAAGGCCGAGCCTTCCACCCTTTACCAAGTATATAGGTGCATTAAGATAAACAAGATAATATGGTGATATCCCAATAATAAACCTGTTCCAACAAGGAACGATCTCCAATCTTCACCTACAACTAGCAACGCTATAAGAGGGGCTGAGCAAAGCGATAACATAGCCAAACAACGGTTTGCTAGGACAAGGTGGGTTAGAGGTTTGACATGGCAATATGGGAGGCATGATAAGCATGTGGTAGGTATCGTAGCATAGGCATAGCAAAAGAGCGAGCATCTAGCAAGCAAAGATAGAAGTGATTTCGAGGGTATGGTCATCTTGCCTGAGATCTCGCAAGGAAGAAGAACGAGTCCATGAAGAAGGCAAACGGACATAGTCGAACGAATCCTCACAAAGACGATGTCATCGGAACCAACCCGAAGAAGCAACATCAGAAAGAAGCACACAACATAGTAAATAACCACCACATAATCATGGCATGATTCACAACCAAGTATGATGCATGTCCGGTTTAATGAAACATGGCATGGCAAAATGCACAAAACAAACCTACAAATTAAGTGGAGCTCAATATGCAACGAGTTGCATATTGACGAAACACCACATTCAAATTATTTAGTTCGATCTCGTTTATGTACCCAACAATATTAAATGTTGTTAAACATGGTAAGAGGGTGAAGCAAAGTAAAACTACCTATCTAGTTAAGTATAAATGAGGCCGGAAACAACGAACAACAATTCCGGACAATCCTCATATGCATATATTAGGTTTGGTACTGTTCTGCCCTAAACCATATTTTATAGTTATTAACATGCAAAGTGAGTCAACCATGTTAAACTAGGCATTTTTCCACCCCATTTACATATAAAGTTTGTTAAAATCTGAGCTACGGTTAATTTTTTATGAATTAAAGCATTTTTAACATGGCATAGGAGCAAAATAATGCAAACTTCATTTTAAACATTTTAACATGGCAAGAAAGTGGCATATTATTAATCTACACATAATTCTAAGCATTTTACATATATAACTTATTTTAATATGATGCACGGTTGGTGAGTTATAATATGCATGATGTTGGAGGGCTTTTCTGCAAAGCTGTAGTCTCTGGAATAAAAGATTAAAAATGCAGCACAGGAAAAAAATACTATGGGCCGAAACTGGTAGGCCCGATAGCATCATGGGAGCTGGAACTGAAGCTCACCAGGCCTCATGGGCCGGCTGGACGCGAGCTGGGCCGGATCTAGAGGCAAGGATTTGGTCCACAACAGCGGAAGGCCGACTCGGGCGTTCGTGGTCAACGCATCTGGAGCGTGCGTCGTCCTCCCTGCTCGAACGAAGCAGAGGAGGCGGGCAGGGCGACGGGGCGGTGAGGATCCAAGGAAGGAGGCGGCGCTGGAGGCAGGCTTGCGGGGCGGGCGAAGGAGTGGCTCCGCAGCGACTGAGAACGGACTTGGCACGACGACGATGAACTTGGCGCGGTTTGGAAACAGCGGATCCATGGCGGTCACTGCTGCAGTTGTGCTCCCATGGCTATCCTCCTGCGTTGGGCGTCGCTGTTGCTGGGCTTCGAGAAGAGCTCCTCTCCCTGCACCGACGAGGAGATCGGGGAGGCTGCAGGGACAATGGACGACGGCGGCTCGGTCCTGCAGGTCGACGGCGTGAGGCTTGGCCCGGGAGGAGTCCGGCAAGTCGTCCGTCCGGGCGAGAAGACGAGTGCAGGGTTCATGCAGGCGAAGCAGAGGACGGCGTCAAGCTCGTTCCCGGAGGTGCAGCACGGGCTTGAGCGCCAGGCCTCGTCCTCGAAGCGGAGGAATCAGGGGCGTGGGACATGGCGCGATGCAGGAAGATGGAGGTCGTCGGCGGCGCTTGGCGACGAGGACGGCTGGAGGTAGATGAGGGGGTGGAGGCCGACGGAAGGGATCGGCACAAGGAGTCCGTTTCCAGTGACAAACCCCTGCTTGGTAGTACCTATCCATGACGGGGAGAGACACGGACGTGAGAGAGCGGGATCGAGAGTGGATAGCAGAGGAGGCAGGGAAGGAGGGCAGCGCTGGGGACCTACTGGTCATCGGGGCTTGGCGCGCCAACGAGGGAGGAGGTCAGAGGTTGCGATCTGGTTGGGCGGCGCTGAAAGCAAGGTGGAGCTGGTCGGGGCCGCAAGTTGGATCTGGCAGGAGAGGAAAACGAGGAGGATTTGGAAAGTGGCGGCGCGAGGGAGAAGGATGGGACAACTCTGCTTGATTTTAGGGTTGGACTGATACATATATAGTATGTGGATATTTGGGTAGGGACTACCTCGTCCCTCCGATCATAATCGGGCGGTCGAGAAAAAAATATGTTAGGAAGTCGAATTAACAAAACGGAGACGTTTTGTAGATGTTTGGGGATGAACCGGACACAACGGTGACGACTGCCCGGGTCGGGTCCGGGACAGTTTTCGGGCGCGCGCGCGAGGAGGGTCGTGGGCTGATGAGAAATGTTTGGTTGGACCTGGCAGTAGGTAGTGGGCTGCAGGTGGGCTGTGCGAGAAGGCCATGGGCTGAGAGAAGAGAAGAGAAGTGCAAGCGACAACCGTTTCCGGAGACCGAAAACATCTGACATTTGACCGGCTATACTGCCGCTATAGTTAATCGTTGGGGCGTCAGACGGACTCCGAATGCGATGAAACTTGGCAGACAGCCTACCTACACTATAATAAGACCGCACGCCAACTTTCAACCCATTCCGAGAACATTTTCCAGCCACTTATAAAATAGTATTTCAGACATGCCGCGGGCGCGTGCAAGTGTGTCTGGGCTCAGAACGGACAACGGAAAGAAGTGGGAGATCCGGACGAATGCAAGTTTTAAAAACATGCAGATGCAATGCGGATGATGACATGGCAAGATGCAACACGCAAGCAAAAGACGAGACAACAAGAGCGAATAACTGGGAGACACCTGGCGCATCGGTCTCGGGGCGTCACAACACCCCACCACTACGAGAGGATCTCGTCCCGGGATCTAGAATGGCACCGGAGGGAAAAACGGAAGAGAAAAAGAAGAGGTAAAACTAAGTTGCTTCTTTGACAAACGAGTGAAACCATGAACCTTGAAAAGGTTAAGCCATTTCGAGAAAAGAATACAACGGAGATGAACGAAGTTGAAAGCACTCCGTTAGGAAAGAGGAACAAGGAAGAACAAATTCGGACAGCACTCCGGTTGAAAAGTGATATGAAACTTGATAGCATGACAAGAACTTGAGCAGAGGGCACAACACTCCGGATAAACAAGATAGAGAAGGAATAAGACTGATATAATTTGGATAGCACTTCGACTGGAAATGGAAGAAATTGAACAAGATCTTGACAAAACAAGATGATGGATTGAAGAGAGCAACATCACCAAGCCTCCGGAACAAAAGTAAGAATGGAAAATAGATCATTGGAATGACAGAATGGAGAAGAAAATGCCCACTTCTGCCACAAAAGAGCTTGACAAAGGCATCTTTAGGAGAAGGGTCGAGCGGAGTAGTTGGAAAAACCAATAGCGAAAAGAATAAGCTTGATATGGTCTTATGGAATACATCTCAAATTATGAGGTGACGACCTGCCACTCACGGGAAAACATTGGATTGATATGAACAAGGAGACGAGAAACTTATTCACCGGAAGGATAAATGAAGAACTTAGGTAATTTAAAAGCACCATAAATAGTAACAATCCTTAGGGAAGGTTTTAGGTGAAATATAACCCAAGATAACTCCAACGAAGAGGTTGATGGATTTAAAATACCCCATTCTTAACAACCTGTGAATCATGAAACATGAACTCAAATTATCAAGAATGACATAATACCACCTCCAATGATATGGAAGAAAGGAATTGCACTCCAGATTGCAAGAAGAAGAATGCTTGAGCTCCTTTGAAAAGAATCTTGATGAACACTTCGAGAAGGAATTAAATCCTTGATGAACCATCATGTAGAACCTTCATGAAGAACTCCGTTAAACGAACGAATGATCAAACGGAAGGAAAGAGAAGTTGAAAACACAAGGTGAATCCTTGTACCAATTTAAATGAATCTCCATGGTGAAATAATTGAAAAAGGTTGGAACTCCGGGAAAAAGAGAAGATGAAACAATTGAAATCAGGAATTTGATAAGCCTCCGGAATAGGGAATTGAGTTCACTCGTTGAAACAAGAATAAGAATTACATTATGCTTATCCCTCATCAATTTAAATTGATGGCTCGCAATGGATTTGGCATACTACTTATTCTTGTAGAAGGGTTAAGATAGATATAGTGTAAAACTTGGGAAGGTCTTCAACGAACCACTGGTAGGATTGGAACAACGGATAAATTGATACGATAATGAAGGAAAAGAAATCTTGAATGAACCACCATAAGAATTGGACATGAAAATAGCAAAAGCACAAATTCACCGGGAACAATTGGAAAACGAATGAAGATACTTGTGAGAATGAGAACGAAGAGATCACGAGCTGATTAGAGGAAACTTGAATGACACACCGATAAGATTTGGAGAGCGAGAGCTGAAAGATGGAATGAATAAATCTAAGATGATGGTCTCTGGATAATCAAACTGAAAAATACTCCTGAATTGCTCAGGATGGGTGAAAAGAATTCTCACAACTAAAAACAATTATGAGAGGAAATCATCAAGCTAGAATCACGAATCTTTGAGAGAAAGGATAAGATTGAGAGAAAAATCTTCTTCGGTCTTCAAAATCTAAGAATGACGATGAGAAACACCACCATGAATTGTTGAGATACTTCGGGATGGCGAATAGAAAGGTTGAGCCAACGGTGAAAATAATTTGACAGATCTTGGAGAAAATACATAAGACTGATGATAATTCATTCTTACATCAAACTTCGATAAGAATTTGAGGATAGCTCCGGGAAAATAAGAGGAGTTAGGTAAGATCCTGGAAAAAGACCTATGGGTTAGGTCCCACTCAAAAGAAACACCTTTGAACGATTTAAAAGAGAGATTGCGCCGGTTGAAATAAATGACTTGAATGAGGGAACATCCTCGAAAGATCTTGAACGAATTCAGAGTGGAAACACGAATCTTCGAGATATCTTGAGCACTCCAAAACAATTGAATAGCGAGAAATGAATGAATATGAGGAGCACCGGCAAGAGAAGGTATTTGAAACGCGGAAAAGGGATATGATCAACACCACAAGCTTGAATTGGTTCCACCGGACAAGAAAAGGCAAATAATGATGAACTTGAGGCTCCATTAGTATCTTCAAGAGAATCACCGGATAAGAACAATGAAGGATAAGAATGGAGAGACTTCACATGAATAAGATGGATACTTGATTGAGAAATCTGAGTCCTTGAAGAAAACAAGGGAGGGAGGGCGGGAAAAACAAAGGCAACTTGGAGACGGATGAAACAAACACCGTTGAGAAGAACTGATAATTGATCTTACGGATGGGGAGAATGATGGGATCATCTCGAAGAGAAGCATGCCGGTTGGAAAGAATTGACAAGGCAATTTCGATGATCAAGAGGGATTAGTATTCACATAGGAATATGAGAACACCGTTTAGGAAAGGTATGGAATCAAGACTTCGAAGCAACTCAAATATCACAACAAAACAAAGGATTGGCTTGCAAAATGAGCTAGAACAAACATATGATAGAGATTTCGTCCGAAGTTTTCGTGGTGAGGCCTACACGGGCTCGATCGTACAACACCATCATGTACAAGGTAGTGCACATGACATACGAAGCGTCCCCGAGTCAGCATAGCCAAGGACTCTTTAAGACACAATGAGACCACTGTAAAACCAACCGTGGATAGGCGGACCACTAGACGTCAAACCCCAATATCATATCATACATCTGTCGGAAAGATATCCTACGATATACTTGAATTCCCACTTACAAACAACCTAAACTTTCCGGTTATGCCATCAAGTGTTGGGGATACAGGGAAGCATAATATCTCACCCAAAACTAAAAAATCCTACGTCCAGCTGTATCCATCCTTCAACACATAACCAAGAAACCTTCGGGAATCGTTTACCTCAACCTTCGAAAAGCATCCCTTATACGAGTTATGGCAATACTTCCGAACTCCCGCTCCAGTACTGGGTGGCGTCGAGGTTATCTCACCAACAACTGCATAAAAGAGATTTTCGATGTCGGCGAAACTCAGGTATTCTAGAATTGCAACGATAAAATTGTGACGACAACACCTCAGAGCTCAACTCCCCGGGACACTGCCACAACCCCTAAATGTCAGGAGGCACCAAGAACAATGTTCTCGTCACAAAACCATTGGAATGATTCCAAGATACCCGCGTGATCCTAAATTTTTTTTAGTGAAATTTGAGAAGAGAAGAGTCAAAACTCTACGTCAGGATGCCTCACCAGAGCGACAAAGGGACTGAGGAGTAAAAAGAAGTCCTACTCTCCGATATATATAAGTCCTAAATGACTCAAAACATTTTTCTAGACTCAACAACGTCAGCGATTTGATCAAGCAGGGGGCTCCTAAGGTCGGGGAAGGCTCTGATTACCAACTTGTAATGCCCTTGATGCAGCTATATCTCCCCCGTGTCGAAGCACGACTTAGAGGCATAACCACATTGAAAGCAATGTCGCAAGTAAGGTAATCTTTACACAACCCATGTAATACATAAGGGAAAGAGATACATAGTTGGCTTACAATCGCCACTTCACACAATATTTGAATAAAGCATTACATCATCCAGATACAATCAAGGTCCGACTACGGAACCCAAAATGAAGAAGACTACCCCAAATGCTACACAGATCCCCGATCGTCCCAACTGGGCTCCACCACTGATCAACTAGAAAAGGAACAACGTAGCGAACACGATCTTCATCGAGCTCCTCCTTGAGCTCGGTTGCATCACATGCACGGTATCATCGGCACCTGCAAGCTGGTTTTGGAAGTATCTGTGAGTCACGGGGACTCAGCAATCTCACACCCTCGCGATCAAGACTATTTAAGCTTAAAGGTAGGGTAAAAGGTATGAGGTGGAGCTGCAGCGAGCACTAGCATATATGGTGGCTAACATACGCAAAAGAGAGCGAGAAGAGAAGGAAAAGGCACGATCGAACAATTATGATCAAGAAGTGATCCTAGAACAACTTACGTCAAGCATTACTCCAACACCGTGTTCACTTCCCGGACTCCGCCAAGAAGAGACCATCATGGTTACAGACGCGGTTGGTGCATTTTAATTAAGTTAAGTTTCGGGTTCTCTACAACCGGACATTAACAAATTCCCATCTGCCCATAACTGCGGGCACGGCTTTCGAAAGTTCAAAACCCTGCAGGGGTGTCCCAACTTAGCCCATCACAAGCTCTCACGGTCAACAAAGGATATTCCTTCTCCCAAGACATTCTGATCAGACTCGGCATCCCGGTTACTAGACACCCTCGATAATGGTAAAACAAGTCTAGCAACACCGCCCGAATGTGCCGACAAATCCCGATAGGAGCTGCACATATCTCTGACTCGTTTCTTGGAAGCATCGCACTTGAGTTGAGCAGTCTGTTGTTTCAGTGCCATGTTGTAAAACTCATCATACTTCTGCGGCTCGAAAAGCACAAGAGCAAGTTGAAGATCGTCTCTGAGGCCACCTCTGAACTGATAAATCATGCTCTTCTCGTCAGGGACGTCTTGCTTAGCGAAACAAGCGAGCTTCTAGAACATGATGTTATACTGGTAAACAGACAGGCTGCCTTGCTTCAGGTTGCGGAATTCCTCACGCTTGCTCTCAACAACACTCTAAGGAATATGGTGAGCTTTGAAGTCTTGACGGAATTCATCCCAGGTAATCACAGGGCCTCCTCTGGAATCTTTGTATTGCTGATACCACTAAGCAGCTTGGTATTTGAGTTGGAACGAGGCAAACTTGACAAAGTCCTCAGGCCTGACATTGCTGCACTCGAAATGCTTGCAGATATCCACGAGCCAATCATCAGTGTCTGTTGCCTCGACACAGTTGCTGAAGGTCTTTGGCTGGTTAGCGAGGAACTGGTTGAGTGTAGCAAACTGATTCAGATTGTTGCCATGGCCTTGATTCCCTTGGTTGCGCTCTTGCAAGACTTGCATGATCACCTGCGTGTTTGCATTGGTAGCGGCCGTCACAGCTTGCCATGCCTCCGGAGGTGGAGGTGGTGGTGGCGGTTCAGGATTCAGGCGCATTGGAGGAGCCATCCCAAAGCTAGCAAATCCTACATCCAGCTGTATCCATCCTTCAACACATAACCAAGAAACCTTCGGAAATCATTTACCTCAACCTTCGAAAAGCATCCCTTATATGAGTTATGGTGATACTCCCGAATTCCCGCCCCAGTACTGGGTGGCGTCGAGGTTATCTCACCAAAAACTTCATAAAAGAGATTTTCGATGTCGGCGAAACTCAGGTATTCCAGAATTGCAACGATAAAATTGTGACGACAACACCTCGGAGCTCAACTCCCCGAGACACTGCCACAACCCCTAAATGTCAGGAGGCACCAAGAACAATGTTCTTGTCACAAAACCAACAGAACGATTCCAAGATACCCACGTGATCCTAAATTTTTTTAGTGAAATTTGAGAAGAGAAGAGTCAAAACTCTACGTCAGGATGCCTCACCAGAGCGACGAAGGGACTGAGGAGTAAAAAGAATCCTACTCTCTGATATATATAATCCTAAATGACTCAAAACATTTTTCTAGACTCAACTACGCCAGCGATTCGATCAAGCAGGGGGCTCCTAAGGTCGGGGAAGGCTTTGATTACCAACTTGTAACGCCCACAATGCGACTATATCTCCCATGTGTCGAAGCACGACTTAGAGGCATAACCGCATTGTAAGCAATGTCGCAAGTGAGGTGATCTTCACAACAACCCATGTAATGAATAAGGAAAAGAGATACATAGTTGGCTTACACTCGCCACGTCACACAAATAGCATAAATATCATTACATTCATCCAGATACAATCATGGTCCGACTACGGAACCAAAATAAAGAACAGCCCCAAATGCGACAAAGTCCCCGATCGCCCCAACTGGGCACCATTACTGATCATCTGGAAAGGAAACGTAGTATCGTCCTGAGTCCTCATCGAACTCCCACTTGAGCTCAGTCGAATCACCTGGAGCGGTATCATCAGTCCCTGCATCTAGTTTTGAAGTAATCTATGAGTCACGGGGACTCAGCAATCTCACACCCTCGCGATCAAGACTATTTAATCTTATAGGAAGGGTAAAAGTATGAGGTGGAGCTGCAGCAAGCGACTAGCATATATGCTGTCTAACATAACGCAAATGAGAGCGGGAACAGAAGGCAAAGGCACGCTCTAACAACTATGATCAAGAAGTAACCCTAGAACAACCTACGATCAAGCATAACTCGAGACCGTGTTCTCTTCCCGGACTCCGCCGAAAAGAGACCATCATGGCCACACACTCTGTTGATTCATTTTAATTAAGTTAAGCTTTAGGTTATCTACAACCGGACATTAACAAATTCCCATCTGCCCATAACCGCGGGCACGACTTTCGAAAGATCAAATCCCTGCAGGGGTGTTCCAACTTAGCCCATCACAAGCTCTCACGGTCAATGAAGGATATTCCTTCTCCTAAGACAATCTGATCAGACTCGGAATCCCGGTTACAAAACATCTCGACAATGGTAAAACTAAACCAGCAAAGCCACCCGAATGTGCCGACAAATCCCGATAGGAGCTGCACATATCTCGTTCTCAGGGCAAACTCAGATGAGCCAGACATCACGTAGGCCAGCCCAGAGTTGCTCCTGGTAGCCCCGGACATCGCTCAGTTGGACCAACACTTAGAGAAGCACTAGCCCGGGGGGGTTAAAATAAAGATGACCCTTGAGTCCGCGAAACCCAAGGGAAAAAGGCTAGGTGGCAAATGGTAAAACCAAGGTTGGGCCTTGCTAGAGGAGTTTTATTCAAGGCGAACTGTCAAGGGGTTCCCATTATAACCCAACCGTGTAAGGAACGCAAAATCAAGGAACATAACACCGGTATGACGGAAACTAGGGCGGCAAGAGTGGAAAAAAACACCAGACATAAGGCCGAGCCTTCCACCCTTTACCAAGTGTATAGATGCATTAAAGTAGACAAGATGTAATAATGATATCCCAAGAATAAACATGTTCCAACAAGGAACAAACTCCAAACTTCACCTGCAACTAGCAACGCTATAAGAGGGGCTGAGCAAAGCGGTAACATAGCCAAATAACGGTTTGCTAGGACAAGGTGGGTTAGAGGTTTGACTTGTCAATAGGGGAGGCATGATAAGCAAGTGGTAGGTATCGCAACATAGGCATAGCTAAAGAGCGAGCATCTAGCAAGCAAAGATAGAAGTGATTTCGAGGGTATGGTCATCTTGCCTGCAAAGTTCTCCGAGTTGACGTTAGCTTGAATCTCGTAAGCGTACTCAACAGGCTCCTCGATCACGTACTCGTCTCCCAGCTCTACCCAAGCAAAAACAACGAGCAAAGGGAGACACAATCAACCACGTGCAATGCACAAACAACATGATGCAAAACATGGCATGAGATGCGGGATGTGATATGCAATGCATATGCATGTTTCGAAGAGGAAAGTTTGAACCTGGCCTCAACTTGGAAAACCAAGAGTGCCACTGGAAAGATGGGTTGATTTCGGTCGAAATTGATATAAAGATCACTGGAATCAGAATCACGGTTTGGAAATGATAAGCAAAACAAATATGGCACAAAGCTGCGATTAACAGCACGAGGCCATCTAAATGCATCAAGAACAACATGCTACAGCACTCTAACATAGCAACAAAATACATGGCAGAGATCCAATCAAGATGCTTGACAAAATATGAACACCGAGCTACGGCTAATTCACTCAATAGCAGGTTCAAACAAGCATGGCAAAAGTGCAAAAGATAACAGGTTACAAACTTAGTGAAAATAACATCAAGTCAGGAATTTAACATTAGGAAGCAATGTTTAGAGCAAGATAACTACATGCTACAGGAACATATCATGGCAAAGCAAGGCATGGCATGAAGCTACTCAAAGCATAAAACAAAAGTCCCTTACTGACCATAAGCCAAAAGGGATCAGAAAATACAATGGCAACTATGTGAACATAGCAATTATCGTTAACAGATTCAGACTTAGAAGAAAAACCGGAACATGGAAAAACAGATATCAAGTAGGCATGTTTACGAGCTCAATGCACTCGCCACAAAGCAATTCATGACAAACTAATCATACACCCAGCAAGTATGCATGGCATGGAAGCTAAACATGGCAAGAACAATAACATAGCATGCATGGATCAACTATAACAAGCTCGGCAAAAATGCTTAACACGTAAACATTCTGCCAGGAACATTTTATAGCAAAAGTAGAGCTCGATTGAGTCAAGCTAGGGTGCTCCATAAATGCAAACAAAGACATGGATCGACAGAGCACCACAATATATAAAAAACATCCTTACTGATCATGCTCAAAAGAGGCATGGATCACTCTGTATCAACATGAACACACGGCATAAAAATAATGACAGGGCAAAGACTTAGAATATTTCTAAGTCCCTGAAATCAGCAACATTAAGAGGGCTACTTTGCATGCTTGTGCTAGTCACCACAGAGATCACAAAAATACATGGCATACACCCCTGTAAAGATGGCATGGCATACTTCAAAACACATGTAGGGCTCAAGTTCATAGGAGGCACACATCAATCATGGCAAAAATGACAAATGTCCAATTACTGATATGAATCTGAAACTAACAGAAACTAGCACTCTTCCAACAGCATTTAGGGCATCAAGATGAGCTCATATGAACAGGATGCAATGAGATGAAATGAAGTACTCGTTGAGACGAACATTTTGATATGCTACACGCATGAATCGGAGCCACGGATGCAGAGTTACGATGCGACGAAGATAGGGAAAAAATATTAGGGTTTAGGGCAAAAAGTCAACCGAGATTTCAGATCTGGATCCAAAGCACTGTAGCAGCGCAGAAAACAAAGATGAACTCGAGCTCGCCGGAGTTCCTGTTCGCAGGAGATGGGGGTCGCCGGAGTAGCGGAACTTGACGCCGGCGAGGAGGGTCGTCGAGGAGGCGGTGGCGGGCACGGTGGTGCGGCCGCGGCGAGGAGCAGCGTCCCCGGCGGCCGCGGATGGCGGCGGTGCCCTGCCGGAGCGGCGAGGTGGCACGGGCGGTCGCCGACGCTGGCGAGGGACGCGGCGGGCGAGGTGGCGGCGCTCGGGCGTGCGCGAGCCGGGCGGTTGGCGGCGCTGCGTGGGTCGGGAGGGCTCTCCCCGGGCCCAGGCGGGCCGTCGCGGCGGGGGAGACCCGGCGGGACACGTGGCAGTCCCCGGTTGGGCGCGATCGGTGGCGGCTGCGGTGTCCGGCGCGGCCCGGACACGTCCGGTGCGCGGAGAGACGAGGGGGACTAGGTCTAGGGTTGGAAATGACACCACTTTGGAGGGGTGTTGGGCTGCAACACACACGAGGCCTTTTCGGTCCCTCGGTTAACCGTTGGAGTATCAGACGAAGTCCAAATGGAACGAAACATGACAGGCGGTCTACCAGTAGTAAACCAAGGCCGCTTGGCAAGTCCCGGTCCAATCCGAAAACGTTTAACACCCGCACATGAAAAGAGGTAGGAAAGGACACCGGAGGACATAGGAGCGCCGGAATGCAAAACGGACAATGGGGAAAATGCTCGGATGCATGAGACGAGCATGTATGCAAATGCAATGCACATGATGACATGATATGAGATGCATGACAAAGACAAAACAACATGAAGACAAAACCCGACAATGAGGAAATATCATAACTTAGTGCAGGAAATGGCAAGAGTTGGAATACAAATATGGCAGGTTACATACGGGGTGTTACAATACAATATATAGTTTCACAAACAAGTCACATACTTATTGATACATATCATTGATGATGTTCGAGGGAAAGACAAAAGGCCACCGAGTTGCAGTGGAAGATGAATGCGTCGGTGTAGATTATACTTGGAGTCCCTCAAACCGTTTGTGAACGATCCCACAATCCGCCTACGAACTGTCCCTCGAACCAAAGACCGAATGCACGACTTCTCTACTTGGTTGCAAGCGTGCAACCTTCATGATCCGGCAGCGCTTCACCGCCCAAAGCTAACCATCACTAGAGAATTAGAGGGAGGAGATTAGAACCACACGGGGCTTCTAATTATAAGGAAAAGAGGATTATCCTAGCTCTAATTATTCAACTAGGACCAACTAGAACTAGCACTACAAGAACTAGAGGAGGCTCCAAAACTTGTATATCGAAGGAGCACCAAACCTAAAGTATATATAGGATAGAGCGGAGAGGGAGGGCTGAAAACAAAGGGGAAGGAGCCCCCCTTGGTGCGCCAACCTAGGGTGGGAGGAGTCTGACACCCCCTCCAGCCCAATTCGCCCTCCTTCCTTAGGGAAGGGGCGCCTCCCCCACTTGGGCCTTTGTGCCCCAGGTTGCCTTCCACCTCTTGGCCTTTTTAGGCCCGTGGATATTATATTAAACTTAAAATAGTTCTAAACATTTTCATACCATTATATATATATATAATTTAACATCCCTAAAGACATTTTCCACCTATATATATTTATCGCTAATATCCGGTATTACCCGATATTCACCGAAACGCTTCCCGTGACTCCGAAACGCTTTCGGATCCTCTCGAAACTATTCTGAATGTTAATGAAACAATTCCATAAATATAATCTGACCATTCTCGTCCTACTAACACTCAGCAGATCGTTATTGCCTTACGACTGTGACCCCCGTAGGTTCGGTAAGTCATAGATATGAACGAAACTGTTCGTTCAATGACCGATAGCGGGACCGTGGACGTCCATATCGATGCCTATGAGCACACAAATAAGATTTGAGTGAACCTTCGCAATACTTTACAAAACCCGGGATGCATCGGTATCCTCCTGAGTCATTACCATGCTCACTACACCGAAATCCTTGTTATCGGTTTTTTACTTCTTTCTTGTTACTGTGTTCTAGCATCCTCGTGATGTAGTCACCTATGTATGGCCAGATGATGATGGATGCCCTCACACCGAGAGGGACCTAAGAATATATCTCCATCATCAGAGGAGCAAATCCCACTCTCGAGCTATCCGGCCACTTGTCAACTTTTCGATGAGCCTGTAAGTTGTCATTATGATCATCGTCTTACAGGTGACGCTTGAGCAACCCCAAAGCTCACCGTATGGTAAGAAGTGACCATGATACTCTCATGGTCTAAGGAGTTAAATCACAAGTTAACACTCAACTGTTATTACAATCACTGGTACAACAAGTTGCTATACTGTAGCGCCCAAGATGCGACTCTATCCCAATCACGTGATGAATTCATGATCGGGGCACAATCGCATTTTGAGCACATAGCAAGGTGGATATCATTACAACATACCATGTACTGAATATATGAGAATACAAGATAAAGGCTTACACTCTCCACAAGCTACAACACGAATACAACCGTTCATCAATACATAGCAATCATCATACAGAAGAGGAGGATCCGACTATGGATGAAACCAAACGAAAAAGAAGAACGACATCCACCCTGGTAGCCCAGGCTCCCCGACCCAGAACCAATCCCTTGATCGAAGAAGAAGAGGAACTCAAAAGCAAGCAAGCATCACACTCACGTTAGATCATCGCATTACCTGTACCTACAACTGTTGTTGTAGTAATCTGTGAGCCACAAGGACTCAGCAATCCCATTACCATGGGTATCAAGACTAGCAAAGATTAATGGGTATGGAATGGATAAATAGTGAGGTCGCAGCAAGCGACTAAGCATTTGTATGGTGGCTAACTTACGAGTACAGGAATAAGATGAGAAGCTACGCAACGGTCGCAAACTAGTAATGATCAAGAAGTGATCCTGAACTACTTACGTTCAAACATAACCCAACCTTGTTCTCTTCCCGAACTAACTCAAAAAGAGATAGTCACAGTTACACACGCGGATGGTTTATTTTATTGAGTTTAGTTCAAGTCCACTACAACCGGATATTAACAAATTCCCATCTGCCATATAACCGTGGGCACGACTCTCGAAATTTTAAAACCTGCAGGGGTGTCCCAACTTATCCCATGACAATCTCATGATCCATGGAGACAATCCTCCATCTCAGGACCCTCCGATCAGACTCGGAATCCCGGTGCACAAGACATTTTGACAATGGTAAAACAAAACAAGTAAGACCTCCCAATGCATCGACCTAGCCTGATAGGAGTCGCACGTATCTTATTTTCAGGGTCCACCGGATGGGCAAGACGCCGGGTTGGCTGAGACCCTGGTTGCCCATGGGGCGCTAGACATCATCCGGTTTGGACCAACACTCATGAGAAGCATTGGCCCGGGGGGTTGATTAAGAGACCTCAGGGGCCGGCAGGTCCCTATGCAAGTTTTAGTTGTTATTAGGCAAATGGTAAAACCAATGTTGGGCCTTGCTGGAAGAGTTTTATTCAAAGCGAACTGTCAAGAGGGGACCATAAACCCTCATTGTGTTAGGGACACAACATCAAGGAACATAACACCGGTATGACGGAAACTAGGGCGGCAAGAGTTGAACAAAACACCAGGAAAAAGGCCGAGCCTTCCACCCTTTACCAAGTATATAGATGCATTAATTAAATAAGAGATATTGTGATATCCGATGATATCCATGTCCCAACATGGAACAACCTGCAACTAGCAACGCTATAAGAGGGGCTGAGCAAAGCGGTAACATAGCCAAACAATGGTTTGCTAGGACGGTGAAAAAAGGTTAGAGGCTATCATGGCAATTTGGGAGGCTTATGAAACAAGTGGTGGGAAGCGCGACATAGCGATAGCATCGAGACAACTAGCATAGCAATGATAGTAGTGATCCAAGGTGACGGTCATCTTGCGTAAAATCCCGCTAGGAAGAAGACCGAGTCCATGAAGTAGTTGAACAATGTAGTCGAACAGATCCTCACAATCGCAATGAAACCAGGAACTATCAAGAAGAAGCAACACCGGAAATAAGCAAACAACATGGTAAACAACCATCACATAAACATGGCACAATGCACAATCAAGGATGATGCATGTCCGGTTTAATGATTCATGGCATGGCAAAGTGCAACAAATAATACTACAAATTAAGTGGAGCCCAATATGCAACGAGTTGCATATTGATGAAACCCCACATTCAATCACTTAGTTCACTCCCGTTTATGTACCCAACAATATTAAATGTTGTTAAACATGGGAAGAAGTGAAACATAAGTAAACTAACTATTTTGGCAAGTTTTAATGAGGCCGGAAACAACAAACAACAATTCTCGAAAATCCCCAGATGCATATTTTGAATTTGGTACTGTTCTGCACTAAATAATATCTTAATGTTGTTAAACATGCAAAGTAATGTCACCATGTTAAACTATGCATTTTTCTAAGCAAGTTACATATATAATTTATTTAATTCGGAGCTACGGTTATTTAGTTATGAAATAAACCATTTTAGCATGTTATCTAGCAAATGAAATGCAAACAGCATGTTAAACATTTTAAACATGGATGAAAGCAGCATATTATGAAAGTAGATGAAATTCTAAGCATTTTACATGTTTAAATTATTTTAATCCAATGCCCGATTCATGAGTTATTATATGCATGATCTACAGGGACTTTTCTGTAAACAATAGTCTTCTATGGATAATCCACAAAATCCACAAGGAAGGTAAAAAACACTATTGGACCGAAACTAAGATTTGGCCCAGGGCACGAGGTAGCTTCTCACATCGGGCCTTGAGGCCGGTTGGTGGAGACGGAGGCTGGAAGGGGCGCTGGGCCTTGGCGCTTGTCCACGCTGGCACTGGAACTGGTCAACGCAGGGGGGCGACAGCAGCTCGCTTGTTCGCTCGAACCAAATGAGGAAGAGGCGTGGCTCTCGCTGGGAATAAGCAGGACGGCGGCAGCTGGGCTGAGCTGCGGGCGAGGAACGACAGTGCGGCGACGGGATCCGACCAGGAAGGGCCTGTCGGCAGCGGAACCAACGGAATTGGAGGTGGCGCGACGAACTGAGGGGGCGACGGCCTCGGCTCCTGCAGCAAAACGACGACAGGGCAAAGAAGTCAATAGCGGCGCAACATGAGTAAAAGAAAGGGATGGAGGCAGCGCAAGGAGCTCACAAGCGGGCGGTGAGGATGACTTAGAGGCGACCCGAGGTTGTAGGTGAACAGGGCGGCGCGGCTCATCTCCATGGACGGACGGCCATGGTTACTCTCCTGTCCAGAATGATAGAGAGATGAGTCTAAGGCGAGTGAGAGAGAAAAGGAGAACGGAAGGAAAGGAAGAGGGTAGGGGCAGGGCGCTCATCAGTTGGTTCGTTTAGCCGGCGGCGGGGCTGTCAAGTGGCCAGAGACGAGGCGAGGTGGAGGAGCACGGGGAGGCTCGGGGCTCCAAGGATACTGGCACGGCGAGGAGCTCGGGCAGGGAACATCGGAGGAGCTCGGGGCTCGGGCGACCCGATTGGTCAACCGCACAAGATGAGGGAGGTTTCCAGGGAGGATTTGGATCATGGTTGCGGGCTCTGGTTGGTGGTGCTAAAAACGAGGGAGGAAGAGGGTGGTTGCGGGTTTTATCCCGATGGAGAGAGTGGTGGCGGCTGGGGAGGATCCCTAGGAAATACGGTCAGGTCCAAAATGGACTAGGATAGACTATATATATATATAGGGTCGCGCTATTCGTCACCCTGGGTGAGGAATAGTTATTCTTCACCCCCCTCTATTTTACCATCAATGCACCGTAATTTTACGTTCCGTAAGTTATGTCTTATTTCCGACGCAAAAATGGACCGTAAGAAAAATATATAATCGCCGTAAAAAATATTTTATGTTATGTAAAATTATAAACGTAAAAACATAGTCTAAAATACACATAAACTGCAAATTTTCTTGTCTTATGACCTATATTTTTATTTTGTTATGTCAAATTTTACGTAGTGAATCAATAGGAATGTAACTATTTTAATTCGAAATGTAATTTAATTATGAAATGATCATAAGATTACCTCGGGTGAAGAATAACTTATTCTGCACCCTGGGTGATGAATAGTAACACTATATATATATATTTGTGTGTGTGGGAAAAGAGGGGAGTTGGATCATCCGATCAAAATCCGACGGTCGAGAATAAATAGCTTAGGGGAGCCAACAAAGAATCGAAGATATTTTAGGGATGTTTGGGGATGATCCGAACCCAACGGTCACGACTGCCCGGTTCGGGTTCTGGAAAGTTTCGAACAAGCAAGCGAGGGGGGTTTGTGCACAATGTAGAGAGGCAAGGTGGTTTGACAAGAGGGAATCGAAAACCCGGTTGGTCTTGGAACGGTCAACGAAGGCAAGGGGGGACACAACAACTACGAATGGATGCAAGTTTTATGAAAACATGCAGATGCAATGCGCTTGATGGTATGATGAAATGCAACTAACAAATAAAAACACACGGCGACAGCGAAAAACATGAAAGGCGTCTCGAGCGTCGGTCTCGGGTCATCACAACTCTCCTCCACTTATAAGAGACCTCGCCCCGAGATCTAGGTATGTTAAATGGAAGAGGAAGAGAATAGGTAAAAATAAGTTGCTGCTTTGAAAAACGAGTGAAACCAAAGAACCTTGAGAGGTTGAACAACTTGAAAGAAAGAATACAACGAAGATGAACAAAGTTGAATACACTCCGTTAGAAAAGAGGAACAAGAAACATTACAAGAACCTTGTAGGTTGAAAGACATAAGAAAAGGGTTACAATGGACAATAAGTACATGCAAGCACTCCGATTGAAACGGGATGTACAAGGAATGATAAATATCAATTACGACAACACTCTGGTTGGAAATGGATGGCATAGAATATGAACTTGGCAAAATGAAAGCACTTGGATGAGACTCTGGTTAAAAGAGGAATGATGGACACAACACTCCGGTTAAATGGATAAGCAATAAAAGAACATGATCTTGACAAAACAAGATGATGGGTCGAAGAGAGCAACATCACAATGCCTCTGGAAGAAATGAAAGAATGGAATGGAATGAATGGAGGAAAACAAGATCTTGAAAGAGCACGCTTACAGGAAATGCTAGAACGGAGTTGTTGGATTATCAACAATGAAAGGATAAGCTTGTTGTGGGAATTATGAGGTGACAACCTGCCACTCATGGGAAAAAAGATTTGATTGAGAGCACCAAAGAGATGAAAAACTTCTTCCACCAAGATGATAAAGAGATAACTTGGATCATTGTTAAGCACCCCAATTATGAACATTCCTTAGGGAAGGCTTTATGTGAAATCTTTACCAAGATAACACCAACAAAGAGATTGATGGATTTAAAATACCTCGTTCTTGAAAATATGTGAATCATGAAACATGAAGGAAATTGTCAAAAATGACATAACACCACCTCAAAATATAATGTAGAAAGAATTGCATTTTAGAATGCACAATGAAGAATGCTTGATCTCCTCCAACAAGGATGTTGACGAACACTAGAAGAAGGAATGAAATATTTGATGAACCACCATGTAGAGCCTTCATGAGAACTCCGGTAATAAAAGGATGAGGAGAAAGAAGTGAAGGATGAAAAGAATAAGATTGAAGCCTTGTAATGATTTAGATGAAGCTTCATACCGATATAACCACGAAGCGTTGCAACTCCGGAAAGAAAGATGAATCACTTGGAATAGAGAATTTATTCATCATGAGCAAACTCTGGAAGAAGGGATTAAGTCACTTGGATGAAACAAGAATAAGAATTATGTTATGCGTTTCCTTCATCAATTTAAATTGATGATAAGCAAAGGATTAGCATACTACTTATTCTCATTTGGGAAAGGATTGATATAGCTCAAACTTGGGAAAGTCTTCGATGAATCACCGATAAGAATTTCAGAAAGAACGAATGAATTGATATGGTAACAAAGGACAAGGAATCTTGAACGAACGATCATACGAATTGAAAACAATTGAAGAAAAGTGAACAAATCACCTGGAATAATTAGAAAATGAATGATGATACTTGAGGGAATTCAGATACGAGATAACGAAGAGATCATGAACTGATTAGAGGATATCTGAACAATGCACCGGCCGGCAGAATTTGGGAACGAGAGCTGAATGTTGAGAATGAATAAATCTTCTAAAATGATGGCCTTTGGATGATCAAGAAATGAAAACAACTCATGAAATGCTCTGGATGGGTATGAAAAGATTTCTCACGGCTAGAAATGATTTGAGAGGATGGCATGAATCTAGAACCATGAATCTTCAAGAGAACAGACCAAGATTTAGGAAAAATTATTGTTCGGTCTTCAAATGTTGATAATGATGATGAGAACCACCATGATAATTGATGAGACACTCCGGAAGAATGAAAAGCGAAGAGGTTGAGCCAACGATTAAAAATGTTTTGAAAGCAATCTTGGAGAAAACATATGACTGATATAATCGATTCTTATGTCACACTTTAAAATACTTTGAGAATAACTCTGAAAAATTTAGAAGAGTCAGGTAAGATCCTGGGAAAAGACCTGTGGGTTAGGGCCCACTCAAAAGAGAACACCGTTGGGAATGGTTGCTTGAAAGAGAGATTGCACCGGTTGATCTACATGGCTTGAATGAGATAACAACCTCAAAATAGCTTGAACGAATAAAGAATGGAAGCACAAATCTTCGGAGAGATCTTCTACACTCCGGATAAAATAGAGAGAGGTGAATAAATAAGAGAGCCTTGGATAAGATATTCCAACATGGGAAAACATATAAAACATAAGGAATGGATATGTTCAACACCGAAAGCTTGCATTGAATCCACCGGATGAATTTGAGAACGAAGAATGATATACTTGTAGAGCATCTTCACGAGAACCACCAGGTACAACATGAAAGAAAAATGAATGAAGAGACTTCACATCAATAAAATGTATACTCGATTAAGAAATCTGAGTCCTCGAAGAAAAGGGTGGGATGGTGGAAAAAATAAAGGCAACTTCAGACGGATGGAATAGAGGAATCCTTAGGCTTCTCAACGGTGCCCGTATGAAATAACTTGAAGAGAAGTGCACCAGTTGAAAATGTTGACCAGACGATTTGATGATCAAGAAGGATTAGTTCACATAGAAGTATGAGAACACCACTTAGGAAGGTATGGAATCAACACTTGACTTCGAAGCAACTTGAATACCACAACTCAAAACAAAACAAAACAAAGGATTTGGCTTGCGGAATAAGCCAAAAACAAATACATTACCCCTCATGCATTTGTTGGAAGGATATCCTAGGCAACTACTTGAATTCACACCAAAGAACTCCCAATACTTTCTGGTTATGCAATCTGGTGTTAGGGATATAGGGAGGCACAAACATCTCGCACAACTAACAAATCCTACACTCCAACTGTATCCATCTGTCAACACATAACCAAGAAAACCTTGGAAATCATGTACCTCAGACCTTAAAAAACATCCAATATACTAGATATGGCAATACATCTGATCGCTCTCCCCAGTACTGGGTGTGGCCAAACTACTCTCGCCACAAAGAGTATAGAAGCGTTTTCGATGTCGGTGACCTCTGGTATTCTGGAACTGAAACGATAAGCACTATGACAAAAACACCTTGGAGCTCAACTCCCTGGGACACTGCCACAACCCCTAAATGTCAGGAGGCACCAAGACAGAATTCCCTTCACAATGATATTGGGCCGATTCCACGATACCCGCGTGATCCTAAATGTTTTTTAGTGAAAAAGTGGAGAGTGAAGTCAAAACATCTATGTCAAGAGTCCTCAGCAGAGTGACGAAGGGGATAAGGAGTAAAATGAATTCCTACTCTCCGATATAACTAGACTCAAAATAGTTTTCTTCTAGACTCAACAACGGCAGCGGTTCGATCAATCAAGGGGGCTTCTAAGGTCGGTAAGGTTCTGATACCGACTTGTAGCACCCAAGATGCGATTCTATCCCAATCACGTGATGAATTCATGATTAGGGCACAATCGCATTTCGAGCGCATAGCAAGGTATATATCATTACAACATACCATGTACTGAATATATGGTAATACAAGATAAAGGCTTACACTCGCCACAAGATACAACATGAATACAACCATTCATCAATACATAGCAATCATCATACAGAAGAGAAGGATCTGACTATGGATGAAACCAAACGTGAAAGTGCGTTATATCGACTAGAGGGGGGGTGAATAGGCGATTTTTATGAAATTCTTCACTGAGGATATTCCCGGTGAGGAAATTCCTTAGAGAAGAACTACTAGCAGCGAAATAAGTACTCAAAAGTAAACATAACAGAATACAAGCATAGTCATCATGATGAAATGAAGACAGGCACAGAGTACAGGAAGCGTAATCACAGGATAACACAGGATGAAGACAAACAGACTGAAGAAATTGAACTGAGGAAATTGAGAAAGTCTTCAGTCAAAGTCTTCAAACACAGATATGAACAAACACACAACATAGTTATGAGAAATGCAAGAGTTGAGGAAATAGAACCAGTAAGCTTGGTGAAGACAATGATTTGGTAGACCAGTTCCAACTGCTGTCTCAGTTGTACGTCTGGTTGGAGCGGCTGAGTATTTAAACTTGAGGACACACAGTCCCGGACACCCAGTCCTGAACACACAGCTCAGGACACCCAGTCCTCACCGTATTCTCCTTGAACTAAGGTCACACAGACCTCGTCCAATCACTCGTGGTAACTCTTTCGCGACTTCCAAACCTTCACAAACTTGGTCACTCGGCGATCCACAATTCATCTTGGATGCTCTAGACCATGACGCCTAACTGTCTAGAAGAAGCACAGTCTTCAAACGTAACAAGCATCGGATCCACTCAGGATCAATCTCTTTAGTGATGCTCAATCACTTGGGGTTTGTAGGTGTTTGGGTTTTGGGTTTTTGGTTTTTCCTCACTTGATGATTTTCGCTCAAAGTCCTTAGAGGATGGGTTGCTCTCAAATGACAAGTGTCAGTTTCTCTCGGAGCAGCCAACCAGCTAGTGGTTGTATGGGGCGGCTATTTATAGCCTAGGGAGCAGCCCGACATGATAAGACATAAATGCCCTTCAATGATATGACCGTTAGGTGGATAGATATTTTGGGACAGCTGGCGCATAGCACAGCAACGGTCGGAATTTTGAGTAGCAAAATCCTCAGGGCTATCATGTTCCTCACTGTGTAGGTAATCCGCACTGGCGAATTCCTAACTCCTCAGTCAGGAAAAATTCCTCAGAGACCAGAAGAACTTCGTCTCTATCACTGAAGAAATTGACTGAACTGTATGAGATTTCCAATCGCTTCACTCAAAGGGATGGGTAGGTGTAGGATTTTGAGTTGAGCATCACATGGAAAGTTTTCCTTAGTATTTCCTCGACCCCCTTTAACAGTACGGTGTTTCCTATGACTCAAGAAAGAGAAAAACAAAACTATGAAAATGAAAGTCTTCAAGCTTCATATTCCTCGCATGAATATCAAGTCTTCACGGACACACCAATTTCTTCACTTTCAAAGTCTTCATGAAAGTCTTCAGAAATACCAAAATCTTCAGTCGAAGATATTCATTTTTAGGGGTCGACTTTTCCTATAAATATCAAACTCCTCATAGACTTATAGACCTGCGTACACTCACAAATGCATTAGTCCCTTAACCTATAAGTCTTCAATACACAAAATCACTAAGAGGCACTAGATGCACTTACAATCTCCCCCTTTTTGTTGATTGATGACAATATAGGTTAAGTTTTCAACAGGGATAAGCATATGAAGTGTAACTACTGATATTGAGGAATTTGATTGCAAGATATAGAAGAACTCCCCCTGAAGATGTGCATAGTGAGGAATTTGCCTTTGAAGCAATGCACACTTGAAGAGTTGAATCACGGGGATCTCCCCCTATATCTTGTAATTCATACACGCATTTAACATATAATATGAAGAATTTGAAATGCATGATGAAATATGGTGCCTGATGAAATTCAGCATGCGTGCAATAATATTAACGAGGAATAAGCATGCAGAATAGTGCATCAAAAGTATCAGAGCACAGCACATCAAAAGTATTAGAGCACAGTGCATCAAAAGTATCAGAGCACCATCGGGTTTAAGAATACAACTCGATCCAATAAAGTTTCAGAAGAACGAGAGTTGTAACTTAGCAAATAAAAAACGCCCGTATAGTAGACCCGCTTGAAGAATAACTCATATTTCTCCCCCTTTGTCATCAAATGACCAAAAGGATCAAAAATGAGGACTAACGCCCCTGAAGATAATCATGTTGATGGAGCGCCAACGTTGTTGGGGTCGTTTGTTGATGTAGGGCCTGCCGCAGTGTCGTCCAAATCTTCATGTTCATCAGTGTCGCGCGATGAAGAAAATGAGCTGGCCACCAGAGAAGGAACTTGGACCTTCTTGAATTTCTTCGGTGGAGGTGCAGACCAGTCAAAATCTTCTTTTAGACCCATGTTCTTCATATCTTCTTCACCATATAGATGTGACAGGATTTCCTAGGTGCGGCCGAAGACTTGATGGAGGTAGTAGTGGTTTTTCTTCACTGCATTGTGTGTGGCAGTCATGTTGTGAAGAAGTGAACCAAACTGACGCTTAACCCATTTGTGATTTCGATCCACCTTCTGGTGAAGACTAAGCAGAAGTTCACGGTCAGTCATCACGCGCGGAGCAGTGGCTTGAGGAGTGGACTTAGGTGCATTGGCAGAGTCATGTGTGGCAGAGTCATCATTGGTGGAATAAGATGCAACTTTGCGAAATTGACCATCCAATGGATGAATGCCTTCATCAATTACAGCTGGTGCCTTTCCCTTTCCATCAACTGAGGAATATGTCTGCTTGAGGACTTCAATTGGGGGCAAGTAGCTGAGGTGATTCTGGAAATCAGCTTTGTAGTTGAGTGAAGACCTTGTCCTGAGGAATCTCGTAATCCAAGGTGCATAAGGCTTCAGCTCAAACGGAGACAGTACAACATTGGCCATAGTCCTCATGAAGAAATCGTGATAATTGACAGGAATGCCATGAACGATGTTGAATACCAGATTCTTCATGATGCCAACAATTTCCTCATCAGATGAGTCGTGGCCTTTGATGGGACTGATTGTCCTCGTAAGAATACGATAGACAGTTCTGGGCACGTATCCTTCACGAGGAATTTGGTTCATGGTGCTTGACCTGGTTTCAAAGGCTTCATCAGCACATGCATGTAATGATGTGTGAGCTCAGGTTCACTGTAGATGCAGCGAGCTTCTTCAAGGGGAGGACTGAGTGGTACAGCACGAAGCAATTCAGAGGCTGGTGCAGTGTAGTGAGTGTTTTCAGACATCTAGTCCAGCACCCACGAATTCACATCTTCAGCATCTCCGGTGATGTGCAGCGTTGCATAGAATTGAAGAATCAGTTCTTCATTCCAATCGCAGATGTCAGAGCAAAAGTTGAGCAGTCCAGCATCGTGAAGAACACTGAGGACTGGTGTGAAGCACGACAGAGATTCCATATCCACGTGAGAAATATGCTCATGGTAGAAGATTTTCTCCTTGTTGAACAGCACTGAGGAATAGAAATTTGCTTGACTAGGAGTCCAGAAACGCCTCTTCCTAATGCGAGCAGAGTCATATGGGTTGTAATCTTTGAAGAATACGTGCTCGCCGAAGAAATCATCAGCCTTGAACTTTTGCTTGTGTGAGAAAGGATCCTTTGGCTTCGGCAGAGGAGTGTCAGTGAGTTGCATCACAACCTCAGGAATCTCAATTGCAGGTTCTTCAGGCTGAGGAATTTCTGGTTCCTCCTCAGTGGCAGTCTGCATCGTTGGTTGTTCAGCAGTAGCAGTTTCTTCAGCGCTAGTGGCTGGAATTTCCTCATGGACAGATGCAGTGGGATGAGTTTCTTCCGAGCCCATGTGAACAATTTGTGTGGGGGACTGAGGAATTTGCTGTAGAGGGGTGAACATTGGAGAGTTTGGATGCTGACTTTCCTAGAATTCATCACTGATTACGGGTGTGGAGCAGCCAATGTCCACATCTTCATCTTCCATTTCTTCAACGCTAGCCTCTTCAGCTGTGAACTGAGGCATAGGCGAGGAGATGATAGGTGTTGAAGGGATCGCATCCACTTCAATTTCTTCATCCAACGGTTCAGACGAAGCAGCAGAAGGAGTTTCTTCATCAGATCCGCTGGGGATCACATATTCTTCATCAAAAGGAACAAGGTCCTTTGATGGCCTGGTTGAGATGGGAATAGCATCAATCGGATTTGCAAACGAACTTGGCATAGGCTTCATTTTCTCCGGAGCTGAAGAATCTGAAGCAGCTGATGCTTTCCTTTTCTTCACTACAGCACGCTCTGCAGCCTTGGTCTTCTTCACATCTGATGCAGATGGAAGGATTGGAGTTGCAGTTGGTGCAGGAGCAGCTGAGGAATCTGGTTGACTTTCTTCAGGCACAACTGATGCAGTTGCCCTGAGTTCTTCAGTTTCTTCAGGCACACCACTAGTGGGTGCCCTGGCAATTTCTTCAGCGGCTGGAATGCAGTCATCAACCCTGGAACTCACATTGTCTTCAGCAGCCTGATTATCATCAGCGGTGCTGGCATTTTCTTCAGTAGGCTAAGCAGATGCTTCAGCCTGAGGAATTTCCTATTACGTTGGGGCTGCAACATTGGAAGTGAAGTTATTCGCAAGTTTCCCAAAACGAACCTTGGCTCCAAGCCAATCAGAGCGATATGCGTCAAAGTTATCACTGAGTTTATTAATCTTAGTCTGAATAGTGACAAGTTCTTCAATTATCATAGAGACAAAGTTTTTCTTCAGATAGCGCTCTTTCTTATACTGCGCTTTCTTGATCTGCCTGGCCTTCTCAAATTTCCACTTTTCTTCTTGAATGAAGTAGCATGTGACTCTGGCCAGGAGTCAGCTTGAAGTCAGGCAAGGGAGTGTTGGGGTCCTTGTGCCAATCATCAATGTAGTCGAGTATCAGCTTGGGATCCAAAAGCAGTGGCACTTCTGATCCTTTGGCTCTAGCGGCCCTGACTTGCCTGTCTCTGATGATTTCTGCAAGTTCATCATCATCAGCTTCGTCTTCATCAGACGGCACTTGGAAAGCGACTTGCTTCTTTTGAGGACTTGGGCGAGGACCTCGTCCAGCAGTGGCCTTTGTCTTCAGCAGTGAGGGGCTAGCTGAGGAACTTGGTGCAGCTGAGGAACTAGCTGAGACACCTGAGGCAATGGAGATGCCGGCAGTCCTTTGGCATGAGGCGAGATGCACGGGTGCTGAGGATTTTGTCGGAACAGCTGAATGCTTTGGCGGAGGAGCTGAGGACTTTGGAGGAACAGGAGCAGCATGAGGATTGGCCGTGAGGGCTTTGATGATTCTGGCTGTGAGGGCATTGCTGAGGAACTTGGCCTGCATGCAGGCTTCTTAGACATAGCCTTCTTTGGCTTGACAGCAGAGGCCTTAGCAGAGGCAGCAGCAGCAGCAGAGTCTTCATTGAATTTCCTCACCGCTTCTCTGGCTTGCTTAGCCAACTTGGTTTGGCGCTTGGCCCATTCATTAGGATAGTCCTCACCACGCTTGAGGCTGGTGGGATCTGCTATTTGGCCAGGTGCCAATGGAGCTCTTGGGCATGGAGGATTGAGTGCGAATTTATTCATGTAATTAGGAGTGACATATCTATACTCCCTCCATTCTCTTGCCCTTCTCCTCTCTATCCTCTATTTGCGCACTTTGCGCTCATTCTTAGTTTCCTCAGTAGGTGTGCAGTACCCAGCATATATGTCATCAGGGATTTCAAACGCTGTATTTACCTCAGGCCTCTTTCCTCCCTTCTGTGGCCTTTTACCATCAGCCATTTTCTTCAGTTGAGGAATTTGAACAATCGAATTCTCTGAAGAAGTATGCAACTTTTCTTCGAGGAACACTGCAAATGAGTTAAGTTGATGAGAACCTAGTGATTCAGCAGCTGACATGTGTACCTGTGAACAGAGTATAGTTGCGAGGAATTTGGAGAGGTCATATGCGTTCTCAGAAGGTTTTTCAAAAAGAACAAGTTTGAGGAATTTGACCAGATGAGTCTTGAAGATTTTCACTAAGTGTTCTTTGTCTTAGGTTCCAGAGTTGTATAGATCGAAGATCCACACAATTGAGGAATCTTGAAGAAAAATGATGCTTAGAGAAATGAATCAAGAACAGATGACTTGTGAGGTGTTCAGTGTGTGAAGATATGAAGAAAAACACTTTTGAAGATTTTGTAGATAATCATTCGAATCAACGAGGGCAGTAAAAGTAACTTTTAATTACCCTGGATGAAGAACACGACAAACAGTGAAGTGAAGAGGTGAAGTTCGTCTGTGCAGATCTTCCACACCCTTACTTGGTGGAGGAAGACGGCTACGGCGGCGGCGGAGTGAAGATTTCCGCGGTCGGCGCGAGTACGTCGGCGACGAGGTCGAGGCAGTGAAGCTCTTCCTCACCGGAGGCGATGAAGCAGCGGCGGCGCTAGGGTTTGAGAAGCTCGAGCTGGAGAGAGAGGTCGAGCGGAGTAAAAGAAGTGAGGAAGGGAAGGAGGGGTATTTATAGCCACGGTGAAAAACTGCTCGCCCGAAGAAATTGGACGAACGTGCCCCTGACCCTTCTCATTCGCATGACATGTGTCACCCACGTAGTGAGAGGTGGAGATCGTGTTAGATCGTGGTTGAGTGGATAAGTGTATCGTGGGATGCGGAACGGTTTGAGCGGCAAAGCTGAAAATTTAGATAAGATAGGTTTTAAAGTTCCGTTCGCAATTTCTTCAGCTGACAAGGACACAGTGAAGATTTTGAATGAGTTTCAAATAGAACGCACATGAAGAATTTGTGAACAGATTGGGTTGAGTAAAGCATAGAGGGGAAGGGTCTAATCACATTCACTTAGCAGAGAACCAACTTGAAGAAATAGCAATAAGTGAATGCTGTAGAGGACATAAACTCATATATATATATATAGCCAATGAAGAAAAATGACGGTACCAGTGAAGACTATGCCAAGTTGAAGAAAATGAATAATTGAGGAATTTCAACTTCTGGTGGTGGCGTGACCCACCGTATAAGAATGATGATTTCAGACACCGCGTACAATTATCGTAGGGTTCTGAGAATCAAATTCTTCGTTAATTTCATCACACTAAGAGTGTTATTCTTCATTGATTGAAAAAAAACATTTCATCATGTGTTGCACATCTAAGTCATCAGTTTTGCATAAGTGTTAGGATGAGTGTCCTTTTCAAAGAACATTCGAAGATTCTAGGATATTTAGCTCACACCGCAACTTGCTAAATCTCTTCTCATCCAACGGCTTTGTGAAGATATCGGCTAGCTGTTCTTCATTCTTCACATGCTCAATAGAAATGCCCTTCAACACATGATCACGAAGAAAATGATGACGAATCTGAATGTCCTTTGTCTTCGAGTGCTGAACTGGGTTGTGAGCAATCTTGATGGCACTCTCATTGTCACAGAAGAGAGGCACATTCTTCATGTTGACGCCGTAGTCCTGGAGAGTTTGCTTCATCCATAGCAATTGGGCACAGCAAGAACCAGCGGCAATGTACTCAGCTTCAGCAGTAGATAGTGATACACAGTTCTGTTTCTTCGAGGACCAACAGACCAAAGATCGTCCGAGGAAATGACATGTACCAGATGTTAACTTGCGATCCACACGATCACCAGCATAGTTAGAGTCAGAATATCCAACAAGATCAAAAACCAAGCCCTTGGGGTACCATAATCCAAGTGTTGGTGTGTGAGCTAGATATCGAAGAATATGCTTCACAGCCTTATGGTGTGATTCCTTCGGTGTAGCTTGAAATCGGGCACACATGCAAACACTAAGCATTATATCTGGCCTAGATGCACATAAGTACAATAAGGAACCTATCATGGAGTGGTATACCTTATGATCGAAGTCAATACCATTTTCATCAGTGCACAGATGGCCATTTGTGGGCATAGGAATTTTGACGCCTTTGCAATCTTGCATGCCGAATTTCCTCAGTACATCCTTGAGGTATTTCTCCTGAGAGATGAATGTGCCATTGTGTTGTTGACGAATTTGAAGACCTAAGAAGAATTTCAACTCTCCCATCCTGGACATTTGATATTCTTCACTCATCATATAGGCAAATTCATCACTATAACGTTGGTCAGTACAGCCAAAGATAATATCATCAACATATATTTGGCACACAAACAATTCACCATCATAAGATTTCGTGAAAAGAGTAGGGTCGAGTGAACCGGGTTTGAAGCCTTTCTTCATGAGGAGTTCCTTCAAGGTATCATACCAAGACCGTGGGGCCTGCTTGAGGCCATAGAGGGCCTTGTTGAGTCTGAAGACTTTGTCAGGATTCTTTGGATCTTCAAAACCTGGGGGTTGTGCAACATATACTTCTTCCTCAAGCTTACCATTGAGGAATGCACTTTTCACATCCATTTGATATAAAGTGATACCATGATGGTTAGCATAAGCAAGTAATATGCGAATAGCCTCAAGTCTAGCAACAGGTGCAAAAGTTTCATCGAAATCAATTCCTTCAACCTATGTGTAGCCTTGAGATACAAGCCGTGCCTTATTCCTCACCACAAGGCCATTTTCATCTTGCTTGTTGCGGTAGGTCCACTTTCTGCCGATGATATTGTGCTTGCGAGGATCTGGACGGTTGACCAGTTCCCGGACAATGTTGAGCTCGAACTGAATGTAATTCTTCTTGCATGGCCTGAATCCACTCAGGCTCCACAAATGCTTCATCTACCTTAGTGGGCTCTGTAATAGAGACAAAAGCATACTGCCCACAAAAGTTAGACAAATGTGAAGCTTTTGAGCGTGTGAGAGGACCTGGCGCTTTGATGTCATTGATGATCTTCTCAACTTGCACTTCTTTTGCAATGCGAGGATGAGCTGGTTGTCGTTGAAGAGTTTGATCAACGTTTTCTTCAGCACCATTTTCTTCAGCATTTTCTTCAGGTGCATTAGCTCGATGTTCTTCATGTTCTGGAATGAATTCTTCAGCAGATTCTTCAGTAGGAATGATATCCCCAGTAGCCTTGAACTTGATAGTTTCCTCAGGTGTTGGTTCATCTATCACAGTAGGTAGGTTCTCTCTTTGCGAGCCATTAGTTTCATCGAACCGCACATCTACAGTTTCAATAACTTTGTGAAGAACGTTGTTGAAGACTCTGTAGGTGTGCGAGTCCTTTCCGTAACCAAGCATAAAACCTTCATGTGCTTTCGGTGCAAATTTTGAGTTGTGATGAGGATCTCTAATCCAACATTTAGCACCGAAGACTTTGAAATAACTTACATTGGGTTTCTTATCAGTGAGGAGTTCATAGGAAGTCTTTTTGAAGAATTTGTGAAGATATACTCTGTTGATGATGTGGCATGCAGTATCAATTGCCTCAGTCCAGAAACGACGAGGTGTTTTGTATTCATCAAGCATAGTGCGAGCCATCTCAGCAAGAGTCCTGTTCTTGCGCTCCACGACGCCATTCTGTTGAGGAGTGTAGGGAGCAGATAACTCATGAGTAATACCAAGTTCATCAAGATAGTCATCGAGACCAGAATTCTTGAACTCAGTGCCATTGTCACTTCTGATGTGCTTGATCTTCACACCAAAGTTGGTTGAAGCCCTCGAGGAAAATCATTTGAAGACTTCCTGCACTTCATGTTTGTAACTAACAAGGTGTACCCATGTATAGAGAGAATAATCATCAACAATAACAAAGCCATATTGAGATGCTTCATTTGAAATAGCAGAATAATGATTAGGACCAAAGAGATCCATGTGAAGCAATTCAAACGGGCGAGTGGTGGTCATGATAGTCTTTGCTGGATGCTTGGCCTTGGTCATCTTCCCAGCTTCACAGGCTCCACATAGGTGATCCTTGAGGAATTTTACATTCTCGATGCCAATGAAATGCTTCTTCTTCGCAAGCGTGTGCAAATTCCTCATGCCTGCATGACCAAGTCGCCGATGCCAGAGCCAGCCTTCTGAAGCTTTTGCAAGTAGGCACACGGCTGGTTGTGGTCCTGTAGAGAAATCAACAATATACATGTCTCTTCTCCTAAAGCCTTCGAAGACTTTGGAATTGTCAGCTTCCATAACCACAACACAACGGTACTTGCCAAAGACAACAACCATATCAAGATCACAAAGCATTGACATGAACATAAGGTTGTATCCTAAGGACTCAACAAGCATGACTTTGTCCTTGTGTCGATCCTTTGTAATCGGAACCTTACCTAGACCCAATACCTGACTTTTGCCTTTGTCAGCAAAAATGATATGCTTCGGATGCGACAGAGATAATGGAACATCCATCAATAGATTCTTGTCACCAGTCATGTGGTTTGTACATCCACTATCGAGGACCCACTCAGTGGCTTTGGGTTGATCATCCTGCAGACGAATTAGTGCAGCTTACAAACTCATATACTTCATCAGTGAGGAATATGACTTCAATTCATCAGATCAATTTTATCAAGTAAAAGAACTGATAAAGCAATATGAGGACGTGACAAATGAAAGTTCATTTCTTCATGATTAGCCTGCGTCCTATCAGGCATGCTCAGGTCTCCAGCAAATTCTTCAGACGGTTACGTACATCTGGATACCTGGCCCTGCAAAAGAGATTAGTTCTTTTTCTTCACCACCCACATATGAAGGGCTGGCAAAGATTTCATCATTCTGCGAGCTCCATACGAAAAGGATGGCATAGAAGCCAGTCCACTTTGTCTCACATACGAGGGGTTGGAGTAAGCATAAGAGTATGCAGAGAAATTCTTCGAGGACTTATGGACATAATGATTTGAAGAACAATGCACATATCCATAATCCTTAGATCTTCCCTACGAAACAGACGGGTTAGCACGATGATGTTCATATGAGGACTTTGATCCATATGAGGAATTTGATCTGGGGTTCCTATTCTTCACAGGTGGCGTCATGATGACATTCACCTGAAGATTTTCAAGGCATCTTTTGGGAACCCAGATTTTCTTCATAGGGGAGCCGTTCCTGCAGTTAGTGCCAACATATCTAGAAAATACTTCACCATTCTGATTTTTGAATAGCTTATAGTTGGAGTCAATTGACTCATCATCAGAATGAGGAGATTCACATGCAAATCCAGATAAGTTAGACGGATCAACTGGAGGTCACTTTGCAGCAACCCATGTAGTTTTGCGGTACTGCTGAGGCTTCCAATATGTACCATCAGCATTGAGTTTCCTCTCAAAGGTGATACCCTCTTTCCTAGGGTTCCTGTTGAGGATTTGCTTTTTAAGCACATCACAAAGAGCCTGATGCCCTTTGAGGCTTTTGTACATGCCTGTCGTGTACAATTCCTTCAGCCCTGCATCGTCAGTGATACTAGCAATGTCCTCAGATGAGGAATTAGTGATAGCAGAGGCATGTGAAGAATTTGAAACATTAGCAGCATTTGAACATTTAGGTGAAGAATTAGCAGATTCACGTTCAATGCACTTCAAGCATGGAGGAACAAATTCTTCCTGAGAAGCGCTGATTTGTTGAGCAAGTAATGAATCGCACTCCTTCTGAAGATCTTCATAACTCACTCTTAGCTTCTGAAGGTCTTGCTTTTTTTGAAGAAATTCATAAGAAAGCTTCTCATGATCCGATAAGAGAGTGTTATGATGACTTTGAAGTTTGTCAAGCTTGGACTGAAGTCTCTGAAGATTTTCAGTCAAAGTTTCAGTGCGATCCATTTCTTCACCCAACATATCATCACTTTTATTTAGCATGTTTTGAACCTTTTCTAAAGCCCTTTGTTGTTTTATAGAAATCTTATCAAGTTTAGAATAGCTGGGCTTAAGGTTTTCATCAGATTCATTCTCACTTGATTCAGAGGAGGTATATTTGAGTACCTTGGCACCCTTTGCCATGAAGCAATAGGTGGGAGCGTAGTCATTATCGCTTTCATCAGCCTTGTTGGTGAGGTCATTTTCTTCAGTGTTGAAGATAGACTTGCTAATGAATGCAGTAGCGAGAGCTAGGCTTGCCACTCCAGATTCGGACTCCTCAGATGACTCCTCTTCCTCATTTTCTTCAGATTCAGCCTCAGAGTCCATTTCCTTGCCAATGAATGCCCTAGCCTTCTTGGAGCTGCTCTTCTTGTGATATGAAGACTTTGAGGATTTTGATGATGAAGATTTTGTGGATTTCTTCTGTTTCTTCACATCATCAGAACTGTAATCCTTGTATTTCTTCTTCTTTGATTCCTTTTCCCACTGAGGACAACCTTGAATGAAATGTCCAGGTTTCTTGCACTTGTGACAGAGCCTCTTCTTGTAGTCACTGGGTGAGGAATCATTGCTCCTTGAGGATCTTCCAAGGCGACCACGTCTTGAGAACTTTTGAAACTTCTTCACGAGCAGAGCCAGATCATGGCTCAGTTCTTCAGGATCACCAAGGCTGCTATCAGAGTCTTCATCTTCGAACTCAGATACTGCCTTGGCCTACAGTGCATGTGTTCGTCCATAGCTTGAACCATAGAGATCTCTCTTTTCAGCAAGTTGGAAATCATGAGTATTTAGCCTCCCGAGAATATCAGCGGGATCAGGTGACTTGTAATCAGCGCGTTCTTGTATCATCAATGCCAGAGTGTCAAATGAGGAATCAAGCGATCTCAGCAATTTCTTCACCACCTCATGGTCGGTGATGTCAGTGGCACCAAGTGCTTGAAGCTCATTTGAGATGTCAGTGAGGCGATCGAAGGTTTGTTGAACATTTTCATTATCGAGTCTTTTGAAGCGGTTGAAGAGATTGCGAAGAACATCAACTCGAGAGTCATGCTGAGTTGAGACTCCTTCATTCACTTTGGACAACCTGTCCCAGATAAGCTTCGCCGTTTCCAAAGCACTCACTCTGCCATACTGTCCTTTGCTCAGATGGCCACATATGATATTCTTCGCTTGAGAGTCGAGTTGCTTGAATCTCTTCATATCGGCAACATTCAGAGAAGGTGTGACTGAGGGAACACCATTTTCCACAACATACCAGAGATCGTTATCAATTCCTTCAAGATCCATTCGCATCTTATTCTTCCAGTAGGGGTAGTCCGTCCCATCGAAGGTAGGACACCCAGCAGAGACCTTGATCATACCTGCGGTCGACATAACTAAAACTCCAGGCGGTTAAACCAAAATCACACAGAACAAGGGAGTACCTTGCTCTGATACCAATTGAAAGTGCGTTATATCGACTAGAGGGGGGTGAATAGGCGATTTTTATGAAATTCTTCACTGAGGAATTTGCCGGTGAGGAAATTCCTTAGCGAAGAACTACTAGCAGCGGAATAAGTACTCGAAAGTAAACATAAGAGAATACAAGCATACTCATCATGATGAAATGAAGACAGACACAGAGTACAGGAAGCGTAATCACATGATAACACAGGATGAAGACAAACAGACTGAAGAAATTGAACTGAGGAAATTGAGAAAGTCTTCAGTCAAAATCTTCAAACACAGATATGAACAAACACATAGCACAGTTCTGAGAAAATGAAAGAGTTGAGGAAATAGAACCATTAAGCTTGGTGAAGACAATGATTTGGTAGACCAGTTCCAACTACTATCTCAGTTGTACGTCTGGTTGGAGCGGGTGAGTATTTAAACTCGAGGACACACAGCCTCGGACACCCAGTCCTGAACACGCAGCTCAGGACACCCAGTCCTCACCGTATTCTCCTTGAACTAAGGTCACACAGACCTCGTCCAATCACTCGTGGTAAGTCTTTAGGCGACTTCCAAACCATCACAAACTTGGTCACTCGGCGATCCACAATTCCTCTTGGATGCTCTAGACCATGACGCCTAACCGTCTGGCAGAAGCACATTCTTCAAAGGTAACAAGCGTCGGATCCACTCAGGATCAATCTCTTCAGTGATGCTCAATCACTTGGGGTTTGTAGGTGTTTGGTTTTTGGGCTTTTGGTTTTTCCTCACTTGATGATTTTCGCTCAAAGTCCTCAGAGGTTGGGTTGCTCTCAAATGACAAGTGTCAGTTTCTCTCAGAGCAGACAACCAGCTAGTGGTTGTAGGGGGCGGCTATTTATAGCCTAGGGAGCAACTCGACATGATAAGACATAAATGCCCTTCAATGATATGACCGTTAGGTGGATAGATATTTTGGGACAGCTGGCGCATAGCACAGCAATGGTCGGAATTTTGAGTAGCAAAATCCTTAGGGCTATCATGTTCCTCACTATGTAGGCAATCCGCACTGGCGAATTCCTAACTCCTCAGTCAGGACAAATTCCTCACAGACTAGAAGAACTTCGTCTCTATCACTAAAGAAATTGACTGAACTGTATGAGATTTCCGATGGCTTCACTCGAAGGGATTGGTAGGTGTAGGATTTTGAGTTGAGCATCACATGGAAATTTTTCCTTAGTATTTCCTCGACCCCCTTTAAAAGTAAGATGTTTCCTATGACTCAAGAAAGAGAAAAGGAAAACTATGAAAATGAAAGTCTTCAAGCTTCATATTCCTCGCATGAATATCAATTCTTCACGGACACACCAATTTCTTCACTTTTAAAGTCTTCATGAAAGTCTTCAGAAATACCAAAATCTTCAGTCGAAGATATTCATTTTTAGGGGTCGACTTTTCCTGTAAATATCGAACTCCTCATAGACTTATAGACCTATGTACACTCACAAACACATTAGTCCCTTAACCTATAAGTCTTCAATACACCAAAATCACTAAGAGGCACTAGATGCACTTACAAAATGAAAAAGAATAACGACATCCACCCTACTAGCCTAGGCTCCCCGTCCCGGAATCTATCCCTTGATCGAAGAAGAAGAAGAACTACAAAACAAGCAAGCATCGCACTCGCGTCAGATCATCGCATTACCTGTACCTGCAACTATTGTTGTAGTAATCTGTGAGCCACAAGGACTCAGCAATCCCATTACCATGGGTATCAAGACTAGCAAAGCTTAATGGGTATGGAATGGATAAATAGTGAGGTTGCAGCAAGCGACTAAGCATTTGTATGGTGGCTAACTTACGAGTACATGAATAAGATGAGAAGCTACGCAATGGCCGCAAACTAGTAATGATCAAGAAGTGATCCTGAACTACTTACGTTCAAGCATAACCCAACCGTGTTCTCTTGCCGAACTCGCTCGATAAGAGACAGTTACAGTTACACACACGATTGGTGTATTTTATTGAGTTTAGTTCAAGTCCACTACAACCGGATATTAACAAATTCCCATCTTCCACATAACCGCGGACACGGCTCTTGTAAGCTTAAACCCTGCAGGGGTGTCCCAACTTAGCCCATGCCAAGCTCACAACCCGTGGAAACATTTCGACAATGGTAAAACAAAACCAGCAAGACCTCCCGATGCACCAACCTAGCCTGATAGGAGTCGCACGTATCCCGTTCTCAGGGTACACCGGATGGGCTAGACATCGGGTTGGCTGAGACCCTGCTTGCCCAGGGGGCGCCGGACATCACCCGATTTGGACCAACACTCATAATTAGCATTGGCCCGGGGGGATGATTAAGAGACCTCGGGGGCTGGCAGGTCCCTATGTAAGTTTTAGTTGTTATTAGGCACATGGTAAAACCAATGTTGGGGCTTGCTAGAAGAGTTTTATTCAAAGAGAACTGTCAAGAGGGGCCCATAAACCCTCATCGTGTTAGGGACGCAAAATCAAGGAACATAACACCGGTATGACGGAAACTAGGGCGGCAGGAGTGGAACAAAACACTAGGCAAAAGGTTGAGCCTTCCATCCTTTACCAAGTATATAGATGCATTAATTAAATAAGAGATATTGTGATATCCCATGATATCCATGATATCCATGTCCGAACATGGAACAACCTGCAACTGCACCTACAACTAGCAATGCTATAAGAGGGACTGAGCAAAGCGGTAACATAGCCAAACAACGGTTTGCTAGGACGGTGAAAAAAGGTTAGAGGCTATCATGGCAATTTGGGAGGCTTATGAAACAAGTGGTGGAAGCGAGACATAGTGATAGCAACGAGACAATTAGCATAGCAAAGATAGTAGTGAGATCCAAGGTGACGGTCATCTTGCCTGAAATCCCGCTACGAAGAAGACCGAGTCCATGAAGTAGTCAAACAACGTAGTCGAACGGATCGTCACAATCGCAACGAAACCGGGAACTATCAAGAAGAAGCAAAACCGGAAAGAAGCAAACAACATGGTAAACAACCATCACATAAGCATGGCACGATGCACAATCAAGGATGATGCATGTCCAGTTTAATGATTCATGGCATGGCAAAGTGCAACAAACAATACTACAAATTAAGTGGAGCTCAATATGCGACGAGTTGCATATTGACGAAACCCCACATTCAATCATTTAGTTCACTCCCGTTTATGTACCCAACAATATTAAATGTTGTTAAACATGGCAAAAGGTGAACAATAAATAAACTAACTATTTAGGCAAGTTTAAATGAGACCGGAAACAACAAACAACAATTCCCTAAAATCCCCATATGCGTATTTTGAATTTGGTACTGTTCTGCCCTAAATCATATTTTTAATGTTGTTAAACATGCAAAGTAATATCACCATGTTAAACTATGCATTTTTCTAGGCAAGTTACATATATAATTTATTTAATTCAGAGTTGCGGTTATTTAGTTATGAAATAAACCCTTTTAGCATGTTATCTAGCAAATTAAATGCAAGGAACATGTTGAACATTTTAAACATGGATGAAAGCAGCATATTATGAAAGTAGATGAAATTCTAAGCATTTTACATGTTTAAATCATTTTAATATGATGCACGGTTCATGAGTTATTATATGCATGATCTAGAGGGACTTTTCTGTAAGCAACAGTCTTCTCTAGATAATTCGAAAAATCCGCAGGCCAGGGAAAAAAATACTATCGAGCCGAAACTAAGATCTGGCCCAGGGCGCGAGGGAGCTGCTCACTTCGGGCTTTGAGGCTGGTCGGTGGAGAGGGAGGCTGGAAGGGGCGCTGGGCCTTGGCGCTTGTCCACGCTGGCACTGGAACGGGTCAATGCAGGGGGGCAGCAGCAACTCACTCGTTCGCTCAAAACGAATGAGGCAGAGGCGTGGCTCTCACCGGGAAGAAGCAGGACGGCGGTAGCTGGCCGGAGCTGCGGGCGAGGAACGGCAGCGCAGCGGCGGGATCCGGCCAGGAAGGGCCTGACGGCATCGGATCTAGCGGAACTGGAGGCGGCGCAGCGAACTAAGGGGGCGACGACCTCGACTCCTAGAGCAAAACGACGGCGAGGCGGAGAAGTTAGCAGCGGCACGACACGAGGAAAAGAAAGGGGCCAGAGGCGGCACACGGAGCTCTCCAGCTGGCGGTGAGGACGACGCAGAGGCGATCCGAGGTCGCAGGTGAACAGGGCGGCGCGGCTCATCTCCATGGATGGATGGCCATGGTTGCTCTCCTCTCTACAATGAGAGAGAGAGATGAGTCCGAGGGGAGCGAGAGAGAAAAGGAGAACGGAAGGAAATGAAGAAGGCAGGGGCAGGGCGCTCATCTACTGGTTTGGTCAGCCAGCGGCTGGGCTGTCAGGTGGCCAGAGATGAGGCGAGGTGGAGAAGCACAGGGAGGCTTGGGGTTCCGAGGATACTGGCGCGTTAAGGAGCTTGGGCAGGGAACAGTGGGGGAGCTCGGGGCTCGGGCGACCCGATTGGTCAACCGCGCAAGATGAGGGAGGCAATCAAGGAGGATTTGGATCGTGGTTGCGGGCTCCAGTTGGTGGTGCTGATAACAAGGGAGGGAGAGGCTGGCTGTGGGTTGGATCCCGATGGAGAGAGTGGCGGCGGCTGGGGAGGATCCCTAGGAAATAGGGTTAGGTCCAAAATGGACTAGGGAAAAGAGGGGAGTTTGATCATTCGATCAAAATCCAACGGTCGAAAATAGCTTAGGGGAGCCAACAAAAAACCGAAGATATTTTAGGGATGTTTGGGGATGATCCGGACCCAACGGTCACGACTGCCGGGTTCAGGTTCCGGAAATTTTCGGATGAGTAAGCGAGGGGGGTCTGTGCACTATGCAGAGAGGCAAGGTGGTTTGACAAGAGGGAATCGAAAAATAGGTTGGTCTCGGAACGGTCAACGAAGGCAAGGGGTACGCAGCAACTATGAACGGATGCAAGTTTTATGAAACATGAAGATGCAATGCACATGATGCTATGATGAAATGCAACAAACAAATAAAAACACACGACGACAACAAAAACATGAAAGGTGTCTGGAGCATCGGTCTCGGGTTGTCACATATACAAACGGTTTTTAACCCCTTTCCGCGACGGCATTTGGAACCGTTGCCTAGTGAGTGACTGCGATAGGTGGTCCTTCCCACACGACACAGAAACTATCGGGGATAGGGAGCCTTGATGCATACAGTTGTCCCTATATAACCGTTTCTGATATCTCGAATATCCCAAACACTTCATCCTTGCTACTTGTTTGTGCTCGCATTGCCATCGCAATCGGAGTTTTGTGGTTTTACCTAAAACCAGGCACATTCCAGGTACATACCAAGCTGGCTCTACATTTATGATGCCTGGCACATCACACACAGTTCATGATTGTAAACCATGTACAATAGGTAGACAATCACACACATTTAGTTTTCCCGCACTGTTTGTGATAGTGTTTGACATCACACACGCTTTTCAAACGTAAAATGTATGCATTGTTACACACGTTTCCTCTCTATGAACCATGTCGGATTATGATGTATGTCGCACATGCTATGCTTTATAGACTGTGTGTGCCATAATGTCCCGCACACCGTAATTTCACCCCAATTTCATTGCTGCTATTTCAAATTGTACCTAATTTGAACTTGAAAGTAGGCTATAGCTTTATTCTTTTACCATCAGGTTCGAACAACAAATGCATTATTCGATTCACAGGTACATATGTTTAAGAATTACATAAGCACCAAATAAATAATGATGAACCGGGGTTCTATACTTGTACTATTACAGATGGTAAAGAAGGAGGCGACGGACATTTTGGTTGCTGAACAAGGTGAAGCGGAATGTCCCTATTGTGCTCTCCTGGATGTAGAAGGCACGCACGACTCTAGTCCAACCCCTTGTGATGGTTGGCCACCAATTATGTAGTTTGAGAGGTAATCTTGAGTAAACTGCTTCAGGATCCACTGCAAAGGAAAAAAGATTCAGACATTGTCATCTAACACAACTCATTATGGGTAGTAAAAAGAAGGCTACATAGTTCTTACTTACCATCCGGGAGTTCACTATTGTCTTGCATAAAGTGTAAACAAATAGTTCAATTGACATCTTTTGACCCATTTTAATAAAATCTTTATCAGTTTCCTCACTTCATGCTGGTTCATGAATATCTCATTGCCCCATATGCAGAAAGGGTCGAAGTGTGGATCTTTGGCAATGACATATGTACCTAAAAGCACCAAGTTAATATTAGAAGCTAAACAACAATTGCAAAATGATGTAGTACAACACTCCCTCCATCCCATTATATAAGATTTTATGACATGTATATCTAGACATCATCAGAACATTAAGGTAACACTCTTCCTTGTTGCTATGTAACCTGGGATTGCATATTTAGTCATTCAGTACAATGCATGTTGCTATGTAGCCTCAGATATATTAAATATGGCCCTAGTTAACCTACTGATAAATGGGTTACATATATATATGCAGTGAAATGCTCGACGATTAATCTCTTATCTGCCCCCAGGCTAGATGGTACCAGCTACAGATATCCTGAACAGTGAGTTCATATAAGCAATGCGATGAAACTAACCTCGATGAAAAACAACACTGTTCTCAGTATTGTCTTGTATGAGTACATATAAAGGCATGTTAAGCACAACAGGCTAAACATCAACCAAATATGTCAATGGTAGACAACATAATCTACAAATGATAGCTTCAGTGTGAAAGTTTAAGCATGCTAGTTAAGCAAAACAAGAAGTGGAAAGATGTGTTAACTGCATCAGGCATAACATTTAGAAACAAGCAAATAGTCATTCAAACTGGCATTGTGCAGGTCTAAAGTACACTAGTTATTGTTAAAAAAACGAAAAGGAATGTTAACTGCAACATCCTTAAAAACAACCAAATATCGTAATCCATAGTGGTATTGTTGAAACTGTTATTGATGAAATTGAACTGCATGGCAAATAGTTGCACATATAGAGCATCACATTGTGAAGAACTGAAATAAGGCATAATGCCATCTCTAGCCGATCCTTTAAAAGTTAATGGACTAAAACCCTTAGTGGATATATATATATATATACTCCAACAATTTTTGGCTGTTTCTAGTCGATCTCCTAAACTTTATGTTGTAATCTTCAATTTAATCAAGTTCAAAGTAGGTTCAACCGAAAGTAGCATGCATTCAAACATAAACATAGCTAGTTTTGCATAACCAACATAAAACATAAATTTAAACTAAGCTAAACTACTTTCGGTCGAAGTGGAGGTCGAGCCAATCCTTCCTCGTCAGGTACGGTGTGCCGCGAGCTGGGTTTGGCCCGATACTATCGTCTAGGTCGTTGGGGAAGACACTCCTCCACTCGTCGACGTCGATCTCCTCGTCCTTGCCGCCGACCTCGATGCCCTCCGCGCCGCTGTCCTTGTCGCCTTCGACCTCCTCATCAGAGGAGAGCACAATAACCTCGCCGCCCTCCACACCGACAAATATCACTTGCTCTGCCTCCACGAGATCCAGGTGCTGCTGGCAGAGCTTTTGCATGTAGGCCTCGTCAGCAGCCTCGGCCTCGAGGCGCTCCCATGCCACGCGGTCCTTTGGTGCCATAGCTGAGCTCACCACCCCTGGCTCCGGCCAAACAAGGTCGACCGAATGTGCGCCGAAGGGGAAATTGAGCCTAGCCACCGTGCCGTGGTAGTGGACCTGTCAGCGGTCATACTCCATGGCCGCGAGCTCGGCCGTGTCGAAGCTACCGACACACCGACTGGTGTGGGTCTCTGATCTGTAATCTCGGTGACCCACATCCCCCACCGCCGCTGCCGGACCCCGACGTAATACCTCGTCAGCGGCTGGGCCAGAGGGAGGATAGGGAAGTCCTCGAACCGGCATAGGGGCGCGGCAGCGGGCGGATCAGGTGACTGGCGATGACAGATCGATAAAGAGCCCACGGAGGACGACAGGGACACCCTGGCGGCCACCTCACCAGCATCAGGCGAAGAGGCCATGATAAACCTATTTTTCTCCATTAGCTCCTCGAGCTCCCCGACACATAGGCAGAGGTTGAGGATGGAGGTGGCGACAGCGGCAATGACTGGGACGTACGAATGGTTTCGAGCAAGGGAGGGGTGGTGTGTGTCTGTGTGAGCGGAGGTTTTGGGGAGTGTGTGGTGTGTGTGGAGGGGGGGGTGGTGTTTGAGGAAATACCAAAGCAACTGAAAATTTTACTAGGCGGGAGTAACAAGGTGGGGCTACTGAAAATTTGGATCAAGGGAGAGCAGATATTTTTGAGATTGCGAGGGATGCAGAGGCAGGAGTAACATGCCAGGGAAACTGAAAATTTGAATCAAGGGCGAGCAGATATTTTTTAGATTGCGAGGGATGCAGAGGCGGGAGTATCAAGGCGAGGCTGCTGAAAATTTGAATCAAGGGCGATCAGATATTTTTGAGATTGTGAGGGATGTAGAGGCAGGAGTAAAACATTGGGTCTACTGAAAATTTGAATCAAGGGACTAAAGCAGAGCGGGAGTAACAGACATCGCACACGGTCCGCACATACTAATCATGTGTTATCAAACATTAAAACCTTCCAGGCGGTAGATATTTTCGAGATTACGAGGTAGTAGATATTTTCAAGACCGGGAGGCAAGCCTCGTGGATCCCAATCTACTGTGCTGATGTGAGGGACTGTAGGGCACGAACGTGGCACACAGGTAGTATGACCGAACCGTGTCTGCTGCATACCCAATCGCAGACGGTATCTACATCAAACTCGTGTGTTGTTTATAAATTTGGCAAAAGGAATAACGCGGGAGAGGGTCAGAACATGAGCACACTTGCATGTGTACTAAATATATGCATGAAAAGGGTGGGTTGATGTTCGAATACCCAATGTACAACTTTGATGTGGTACCTGTCGCACAAAAGCACATTATTGCTAGTGAGCCACCCCCTACAAACCCCACTTCATGTCGGTGGTAATGGAATCCTAGCTACGAATGCATGCCCCCAAATAGCTAGGTCTGAAATCTCACCCTACCGTAACACAAAACCTATAGGAGTCCATCATATATATATATGGTCAAACTTCCCCTTTCGCTTCCCGACAAAGTTGGACCATGCGCCGACCCACAAATGTGTGCTTGTGGCGCGAGATGGGTGAGAGCACATACGAACCACATGCGGGTGGTCCTACTATATGTATGAAAAGGGCGTGGTGTCAAATTTAACTACCATTCACAACTTTGATGTGGCACGTGTGCCTCGCAAATTAACCGGACTTCCCCGACCCCACGGAGGTTGCAGGTAGCGCGAAGTAGCCGCCCTACACACATCGGGGGGAGGCCATCTCACCAAGACATACTGTAACATGGACGAAGCAGAATCCAACTTGGCTGTACAACATCTCCCGCTCGTTGTTAGTCAAAGTGATGGACGTCCACACGACCCCACAAAATGGGCTAGCATGTTGTCGATAACCTCGCGAGGGAGTACTGTATGAAGACAGACCCACTCTATGCATGTGGCCCAAGTATGTATATGGAAGAGATGTGTGTGTTGTTTGAATATCCAGTGCGCAAAATTGATGTGGCACCATGCTTCGGAACCGTAAAATCCCCACACCGGGCGAGGGCTCACGACGCATAGCATGCGCTCAAACTTAATTAGGCTTGGAATGGTCGACCTACTAAATGGTAACTCGAAGCAAAGAAGAAGAATCCACCCTGGTAACCTTTTCGTCGTTGGGCGAAATGATGGACGTCCATGCGGGCCCACGAACATATATAGGCCTGCCGCCCATAACCAAGCGAGTGAGAGTGTGTCCGAGACAACCATTGCATGTGTCTGTCTCGAACATATTTATGGAGGTGTGTGATGCACGCATATGTGTTGAATACCCGACCCAATGCACATCATTGATGTGGTGCATGCATTGAGAATTGCGAAGGTCCCCTGTCACAACCCTAGAATTTGGATGTAAATAGTTGCATAAGCATCCATGCATAATGTTTAAATTTTGTTAAACTCGAAATGGGGTTGACTAAACCCTAGTACCAAACATAATTCAAATAGTTTCAACTCAAAACATTTTGAATGAAACCAAGATGCCTTTAAAAAGGTTCATGATCTAGTGAAAAGGGTGAAAACCTTATCCAGTGGTGATGCATATTTTTCATCGGCATTCTTGGTCTTTGAATTAAGTCACTAAGTATTTGGATTGTGGCTATAAATTTCTATAAATAATTCCCTAGCCTCAATAATTCTGAAACTTTGTGTGGGGCCCTGGAATAATTATTTCAGCATCCACATAAGGTTTCTGCATCTACAAAATTAATTTGGTCCAGTAACCAAATTAAAAAAACATGCAAAATAGAAAAAACAGAAAGAAATTAGGAAAACAGAAGAGAGAGAGAGAGAGAGAGAGAGAGAGAGAGAGAGAAAACCTTACCTGTGCAGCCCAACCCTATAACAGGCCCAGCCCACCAGGGGCTTCCTCGTCTTCTTCCTCTGGCCAGTAGGCAGAGCGAGGCTGTGGCGACAGCGCACGCATCACCCTCCACCTCCTACCTGCCTACCTCCTCCTCAATGCGCCCGGACGATGCCACATACCCACTGGACCCTTGTGCTCACTCCCTCGAGCTCCCCCTCCTCTACTGCCTCCCTCGCACGCACCCGAGCACGCTCGCCACCGCCGTTCGCTACCACGTGGCCACAGCCACCCCCTTGCCCCTCTGCCGTTACCAAGAGCCCCGCGATGTCGTCCTTGTCATCTCCAATGATCCAAGCGAGCTAGGACACGACCTAGCGTCGTCATTGCCGTCGTCCTCGTCCTCGGGAGGCGACCACCGCCATCGTTGGTTCGCCCTGCTCCGACTGTCCCCGAAGCCGCTGACCAGCTGCTCCGACCCCTTGTGAGCTCCTCTTCCCGTCCTCCCTGCCCTCTCGCCCGGGCGCCTTCTCTAACCGCGCTAGCCGCCACATCCATGAGCTCACCGCCGGCGTCCATGTCGTTGCCGGCGTTGCAGTGGACAATAATCGCGTCCGAGCACGTGGACGTGCTCCTGGAATCACTAGGAACCTAACCCGCACCACAGCCTGCTCCCTTGCGCGTTGCAATGCCGCGCTCACTCGGAGCCGAGCTCCGGCCGCTACTTTGCGCACCGTTGCCGCTGCCGATGCCACAGCCCCACCCCGCACTGCCACAACCACCACCCGAAGCGCCGCTGCAGCCGCTCTTGAATGCCCCCAGCCGCGTAAGCTCTCGTGGCCGTAGTGGCCAGTCGAGGAGCGCCTCCGCATCTGCTTACCACCGGAGATTAGTCATCGTTTTAGATGACGTGGCACGTCATTAGCGGTTAACAGCCCCGCTAATTAACCCAGGGTCAATGATAGTGGGCCCATGCGAGCTAATTATTTTTGTTAGGATTTAACTAGTCACATAATTAGCACTGTTACACTGGCAGGTATGCCCCACCAGTCAGATTTGACTTTGGTCAATGCTGACGTCACCCTGACACAGTAATGCATTTTCTAGTTTTAGTCTAATTTAAAATAACCAGGAAATTCCTGGAAATAGTATAAAGTTCAAAAATTCATAGAAATTCAACCGTAACTCCAAATGAAACAATTTATACATGAAAAATTATCATAAAAATGCAATTTATCCATCTGTACCATTTTCGTGCATGACAAACCAACTTATACCTACTGTATAAGTGAAAACATGATAATTGCATTTTAAGTGCTTAATGTGCTAGATGCATTAGGCCAAATCACATCATATTGCCATGTCATGATCATGCATCATATTGTTGCATTGCATTGATTGTGTTCCCTCTTGTTTGCCGGTGGTTGTTCCCCCTCGGTAGGTGTATGTTCCAACGATGAGTTCGATTACACTGATGAAGAGTTATATCATTTTCAGAGGTGCTAGGCAAGCAAAACCCCCTTGTTCATTCCGATATATTCCCACTCTCTCGCTCCTGCTCTCTTTTACTGCATTAGGACAACAACGATTCAACTATTACATGCTGCGGTAGTTGAACCCCTTTCCTCTGCATGACCTGTCTTTGCCACAGTAATTAGTTGAAACCCACTAGCATGGGCAGGAGTTGTTTGAGCCATGATGTGCCTACTCATTCATGCTTTCTTGTTAGCCTCCTACGCTTAGAGCTGTGTCAGGTCTGATTCGCCGAGGATGAATTGGAGTGTGGTCATCATGTCCTATTGTTGAGAGCTAAGTGCGCGAACACGATTTGGTAAAGGTAGCGGTGAGATGCCATGTAGGAGTACATGGTGGGTTGTCTCATTCAAACCATCCTCAGGAACTGTGTTCTATGTCTATGATCCAAGACAGTTACTACCACACATTGGGTTCCGGTAACTCGACCCCTCTCGACTTATTAATCGCCTCGATCTTTGTCCAGGAGTTGCAACTAGTTTCTGGTGTTTGTAGTTAGTGCTAGTAGTCTACCAAGTGGCACCCGGTACAGGTGGGATTGGAACAGACTAGGTGCAGTGGCTGTTGGGGAACGTAGCAGAAATTCAAAATTTTCCTACGTGTCACCAAGATCTATCTATGGAGAGACCAGCAACGAGTAGAAAGAGAGTGCATCTACATACCCTTGTAGATCGCTAAGCGGAAGCGTTCAAGTGAACGGGGTTGATGGAGTCGTACTCGTCGTGATTCAAATCACCGATGATCCTAGTGCCGAACGGACGGCACCTCCGCGTTCAACACACGTACAGCCCGTGACGTCTCCCACGCCTTGATCCAGCAAGGAGAGAGGGAGAGGTTGAGGAAGACTCCATCCAACAGTAGCACAACGGCATGGTGGTGGTGGAGGAGCGTGGCAATCCAGCAGGGCTTCGCCAAGCACCATGGGAGAGGAGGAGTAGGGAGAGAGGTAGGGCTGTGCCAGAACTTCGTGTATAGCTCCCATGCGCCTCCCCACTATATATAGGGGTGGAGGGGCTGGTTTCTTGCCCTCCAAGTCCATTGGGGCGTTGGCCAAGGTGGGAGGAAAGAAATCTCATTATTTCCTTCCCCACCGATTGTTATCCCCCCTTTTTAGGGATCTTGATCTTATCCCTTCGGGATATGATCTTATTCCTTCTAAGGGGGGATCTTGGTGCGCCTTGACCAGGGGTGTGGGGCCTTGCCCCCACTACCCACGTCCATGTGGGTCCCCCCATGCAGGTGGGCCCCACTCCGGAACCTTCTAGAACCTTCCCGTACAATACCGAAAAATCCCGAACATTTTCCGGTGGCCAAAATAGGACTTCCCATATATAAATCTTTACCTCCGGACCATTACGGAACTCCTCGTGATGTCCGGGATCTCATCCGGGACTCCGAACAACATTCGGTAACCACATACAAACTTCCTTTATAACCCTAGCGTCATCGAACCTTAAGTGTGTAGACCCTACGGGTTCGGGAGACATGTAGACATGACCGAGACGTTCTCCGGTCAATAACCAACAGCGGGATCTGGATACCCATGATGGCTCCCACATGTTGCACGATGATCTCATCGGATGAACCACGATGTCAAGGACTTAATCAATCCCGTATTCAATTCCCTTTGTCTATCGGTATGTTACTTGCCTGAGATTCGATCGTCGATATCCAATACCTTGTTCAATCTCGTTACCGGCAAGTCACTTTACTCGTTCCGTAACACATCATCCCGTGATCAACTCCTTGGTCACATTGCGCATATGATGATGTCGTACCGAGTGGGCCCAGAGATACCTCTCCGTTTACACGGAGTGACAAATCCCAGTCTCGATCCGCATAAAACAATAGATACTTTCGGAGATACCTGTAGTGCACCTTTATAGTCAACCAGTTACATTGTGACGTTTGATACACCCAAAGCACTCCTACGGTATCCAGGAGTTACACGCTCTCATGGTCGAAGGAAGAGATACTTGACATTGGCAAAGCTCTAGCAAATGAACTACACGATCTTTTGTGCTAGTCTTAGGATTGGGTCTTGTCCATCACATCATTCTCCTAATGATGTGATCCCGTTATCAACGACATCCAATGTCCATAGCGAGGAAACCATGACTATCTGTTGATCACAACGAGCTAGTCAACTAGAGGCTCACTAGGGACATATTGTGGTCTATGTATTCACACGTGTATTACGATTTCCGGATAATACAGTTATAGCATGAATAAAAGACAATTATCATGAACAAGGAAATATAATAATAATACTTTTATTATTGCCTCTAGGGCATATTTCCAACAGTCTCCCACTTGCACTAGAGTCAATAATCTAGTTCACATCGCCATGTGATTAACACTCACAGGTCACATCACCATGTGACTAACACCCAAGAGTTTACTAGAATCAGTAGTCCAGTTCACATCACTATGTGATTAATACTCAATGAGTTTTAAGTTTGATCATGTTGCTTGTGAGAGAGGTTTTAGTCAACGGGTCCGAACCTTTCAGATCCGTGTGTGTTTTACAAATCTCTATGTCATCTCCTAGATGTAGCTACCACGCTCTATTTGGAGCTAATCCAAATAACTGTTCTACTTGGAGCTATTCTAAATTGTTGCTCCATTATATGTATCCGGTATCTCTACTCAGAGCTATCCGAATAGGTGTCAAGCTTGCATCGACGTAACCCTTTACGACGAACTCTTTTACCACCTCCATAATCGAGAAAAATTCCTTAGTCCACTAATTTCTAAGGATAACTTTGACCGCTGTCCTGTGATCCATTCTTGGATCACTCTTGTACCCCTTGACTGACTCATGGCAAGGCACACTTCAGGTGCGGTACTCAGCATGGCATACTGTAGAGCCTACGTCTAAAGTATAGGGGACGACCTTCGTCCTTTCTCTCTTTTCTGCCGTGGTCGAGCTTTAAGTCCTAACTTCGTACCTTACAACTCAGGCAAGAACTCCTTCTTTGACCGGTCCATCTTGAACACCTTCAAGATCATGTCAAGGTATGTGCTCATTTGAAAGTATTATTAAGCATTTTGATCTATCCTTATAGATCTTGATGCTCAATGTTCAAGTAGCTTAATCCAGGCTTTCCATTGAAAAACACTTTCAAAATAACCCTATATGCTTTCCAGAAATTCTACGTCATTTCTGATCAACAATATGTCAACAACATATACTCATCAGAAATTCTATAGTGCTCCCACTCACTTCTTTGGAAATACAAGTTTCTCATAAACTTTGTACAAACCCAAAATCTTTGATCATCATCAAAGTATACATTCCAACTCCGAGTTGCTCACTCCAGTCCTTAGAAGGATTGCTGGAGCTTTGCATACTTATTAGCATCTTTCGGGATTGACAAAACCTTCCGGTTGTATCACATACAACCTTTCCTCAAGAAAATCGTCGAGGAAACAATGTTTTGACATCCTATCTGCAAGATTTCATAAATAATGCAGTAATCGCTAATATAATTCCAACAGACTCTTAGCATCGCTACGAGTGAGAAAATCTCATCGTAGTCAACTCCTTGAACTTGTCGGAAAACATCTTGACGACAAGTCGAGCTTTCTTAATGGTAATTCTTACCATCATTGTCTGTCTTACTTTTAAAATCCATCCGTACTCATTTGCCTTACGACCATCGAGCCGTTCTGCCAAAGTCTTCACTTTGTTTTCATACATGGATCCTCTCTCGGATTTTATGGCCTCAAGCCATTTATCGGAATCCGGGCCCACCATCGCTTCTCCATAGCTCGTAGGCTCATTGTTGTCTAGCAACATCACTTCCAAGACAGGATTACGTACCACTCTGAAGTAGTACGTATCCATGTCACCCTACAAGGTACGGTAGTGACTTGATCCGAAACTTCATGATCACTATCATAAGCTTCTACTTCAATTGGTGTAGGTGCCACAGGAACAACTTCCTGTGCCCTGCTACACACTTGTTGAAGTGATGGTTCAATAACCTCATCAAGTCTCCACCATCCTCCCACTCAATTCTTTCGAGAGAAACTTTTCCTCGAGAAAGTACCTGATTCTAGAAACAATCCCTTATTGCTTTCGGATCTGAGACAGGAGGTATACCCAACTGTTTTGGGTGTCCTATGAAGATGCATTTTATCTGCTTTCGGTTCGAGCTTATCAATCCTGAAACTTTTTCACATAAGCGTTGCAGCCCCAAACCTTTAAGAAACGACAACTTAGGTTTCTCTAAACCATAATTCATACGGTGTCATCTCAACGGAATTACGTGGTGCCCTATTTAAAGTGAATGTAGTTGTCTCTAATGCCTAACCCATGGACAATAGTGGTAATTCGATAAGAGACATCATGGTACGCACCATATCCAATAGGGTGCAACCATGATGTTTGGACACACCATCACACTATGGTGTTCCAGGCGGTATTAATTATGAAACAATTTCCACAATGTCTTAATTGTGTGCCAAAACTCGTAACTCAGATATTCATCTCTATGATCGTATCATAGACATTTTATCCTCTTGTCACAATGATCTTCTACTTCACTCTGAAATTACTTGAACCATTCAATAATTCAGAGTTGTGTTTCATCAAGTAAATATTCTCAACATCTACTCGAATCATCTGTGAAGTAAGAACATAACGATATTCACTGCATGCCTCAGCATTTATTGGACTGCACACATCAAAATGTGTTACTTCCAACAAGTTGCTATCTTGTTCCATCTTATTGAAACCAAGGCTTTTCAGTCATCTTGCCTATGTGGTATGATTTGCATATCTCAAGTGATTCAAAATCAAGTGAGTCCGAACGGTCCATTTGCATGGAGTTTCTTCATGCATATACACCAATAGACATGGTTCGCATGTCTCAAACTTTTCAAAAACGAGTGAGTCCAAAGATCCATCAACATGGAGCTTCTTCATGCGTTTTATACCATTATGACTTACATGGCAGTGCCACAAGTAAGTGGTACTATCATTACTATATTATATCTTTTGGCATGAAAATGTGTATCACTACGATCGAGATTCAATAAACCATTCATTTTAGGTGCAAGACCATTGAAGGTATTATTCAAATAAATAGAGTAACCATTATTCTCTTTAAATGAATAACCGTATTGCGATAGACATAATCCAATCATGTCTATGCTCAACGCAAACACCAAATCTCGATGGTAGAGGGAGCGTGCGATGCTTGATCATATCAACATTGGAAACACTTCCAACACATATCGTCAGCTCACCTTTAGCTAGTCTCCGTTTATGCCGTAGCTTTTATTTCGAGTTACTAACACTTAGCAACCGAACCGGTATCTTATACCCTGGTGCTACTAGGAGTACTAGTAAAGTACACATTAACATAATGTATATCCAATATACTTCTATCGACCTTGCCAGCCTTCTCATCTACCAAGTATCTAGGGTAATTCTGCTCTAGTGACTGTTCCCCTTATTACAGAAGCACTTAGTCCCGGGTTTGGGTTCAACCTTGGGTTTCTTCACTGGAGCAGCAGCTGATTTGCCGTTTCATGAAGCATCCCTTCTTGCCCTTGCCCTTCTTGAAACTAGTGGTTTCACCAACCATCAACAATTGATGCTCCTTCTTGATTTCTACTTTCGCGGTGTCAAACATCGTGAATACCTCAAGGATCATCTTATTTATCCTTGATATGTTATAGTTCATCACGAAGCTCTAGCAGCTCGGTGGCAATGACTTTGGAGAAACATCACTATCTCATTTGGAAGATCAACTCCCACTCAATTCAAGTGATTGTTGCACTCAGAAAATCTGAGCACAAGCTCAACGATTGAGATTTTCTCCCTTAGTTTGCAGGCTAAGAGAATCGTCGGAGGTCTTATACCTCTTGACGTGAGCACGAGCCTGAAATCCCAATTTCAGCCCTCGAAACATCTCATATGTTCCGCGATGTTTCGAAAACGTCTTTGGTGCCTCTACTTAAACCATTTAACTGAACTATCACATAGTTATCAAAACGTGTATGTTCGATGTTCGAAACATCCACAAACGACGTTTGGGGTTCAGCACACTGAGCAGTGCATTAAGGACATAAGCTTTCTACTGTTCGCATAATCGCTACTATCAACTTTCAACTATATTTTCTCTAGGAACATATCTAAACAGTGGAACTAAACCGCGAGCTTACGACATAATTTGCAAAAGGTCTTTTGACTATGTTCAGGATAATTAAGTTCATCTTATGAACTCCCACTTAGATAGACATCCCTCTGGTCATCTAAGTGATCACATGATCCGAGTCAACTAGGCCGTGTCCGATCATCACGTGAGACGGACTAGTCATCATCGGTGAACATCTTCATGTTGATCGTATCTACCATACGACTCATGCTCGACCTTTCGGTCTCCGTGTTCCGAGGCCATGTCTGCACATGCTAGGCTCGTCAAGTTAACCCTAAGTGTTTTCGCTGTGTAAAACTGTCTTACACCCGTTGTATGTGAACGTAAGAATCCATCACACCCGATCATCACGTGGTGCTTAGAAGCGACGAACTGTAGCAACGGTGCACAGTTAGGGGAGAACACTTCTTGAAATTTTGTAAGGGATCATCTTATTTACTACCGTCGTCCTAAGCAAACAAGATGCATAAACATGATAAACATCACATGCAATCAAATAGTGACATGATATGGCCAATATCATTTTTCTCCTTTTGATCTTCATCTTCGGGGCTCCATGATCATCATCATCACCGGCACGACACCATGATCTCCATCATCGTGTCTTCATGAAGTTGTCACGCCAACGACTACTTCTACTTCTATGACTAACACGTTTAGCAATAAAGTAAAGTAGTTTACATGGCGTTCTTCAATGACACGCAGGTCATACAATAAATAAAGACAACTCCTATGGCTCCTGCCGGTTGTCATACTCATCGACATGCAAGTCGTGAATCCTATTACAAGAACATGATCAATCTCATACATCACATATCATTCATCACATTCTTCTTGGCCATATCACATCACATAGCATACCCTGCAAAAACAAGTTAGACGTCCTCTAATTGTTGTTGCATGTTTTACGTGGCTGCTATGGGTTTCTAGCAAGAACGTTTCTTACCTACGCAAGACCACAACATGATATGCCAATTGCTATTTACCCTTCATAAGGACCCTTTTCATCGAATCTGTTCCGACTAAAGTGGGAGAGACTGGCACCCGCTAGCCACGTTATGCACCAAGTGCATGTCAATTGGTGGAACCTGTCTCACGTAAGAGTAAGTGTAAGGTCGGTCCGGGCCGCTTCATCCCACAATACCGTCGAAACAAGATTGGACTAGTAACAGTAAGCATATTGAACAACATCAACGCCCACAACTACTTTGTGTTCTACTCGTGCAAAGAATCTACGCAATAGACCTAGCTCATGATGCCACTGTTGGGGAACGTAGCAGAAATTCAAAATTTTCCTACGTGTCACCAAGATCTATCTATGGAGAGACCAGCAACGAGTAGAAAGAGAGTGCATCTACATACCCTTGTAGATCGCTAAGCGGAAGCGTTCAAGTGAACGGGGTTGATGGAGTCGTACTCGTCGTGATTCAAATCACCGATGATCCTAGTGCCGAACGGACGGCACCTCCGCGTTCAACACACGTACAGCCCGGTGACGTCTCCCATGCCTTGATCCAGCAAGGAGAGAGGGAGAGGTTGAGGAAGACTCCATCCAACAGCAGCACAACGGCATGGTGGTGGTGGAGGAGCGTGGCAATCCAGCAGGGCTTCGCCAAGCACCATGGGAGAGGAGGAGTAGGAAGAGAGGTAGGGATGTGCCAGAACTTCGTGTATAGCTCCCATGCGCCTCCCCACTATATATAGGGGTGGAGGGGCTGGTTTCTTGCCCTCCAAGTCCATTGGGGCGTTGGCCAAGGTGGGAGGAAAGAAATCTCATTATTTCCTTCCCCATCGATTGTTATCCCCCCTTTTTAGGGATCTTGATCTTATCCCTTCGGGATATGATCTTATTCCTTCTAAGGGGGGATCTTGGTGCGCCTTGACCAGGGGTGTGGGGCCTTGCCCCCACTACCCACGTCCATGTGGGTCCCCCCATGCAGGTGGGCCCCACTCCGGAACCTTCTAGAACCTTCCCGGTACAATACCGAAAAATCCCGAACATTTTCCGGTGGCCAAAATAGGACTTCCCATATATAAATCTTTACCTCCGGACCATTCCGGAACTCCTCGTGACGTCCGGGATCTCATCCAGGACTCCGAACAACATTCGGTAACCACATACAAACTTCCTTTATAACCCTAGCGTCATCGAACCTTAAGTGTGTAGACCCTACGGGTTCGGGAGACATGTAGACATGACCGAGACGTTCTCCGGTCAATAACCAATAGCGGGATCAGGATACCCATGATGGCTCCCACATGTTGCATGATGATCTCATCGGATGAACCACGATGTCAAGGACTTAATCAATCCCGTATTCAATTCCCTTTGTCTATCGGTATGTTACTTGCCTGAGATTCGATCGTCGGTACCCAATACCTTGTTCAATCTCGTTACCGGCAAGTCACTTTACTCGTTCCGTAACACATCATCCCGTGATCAACTCCTTGGTCACATTGCGCATATGATGATGTCCTACCGAGTGGGCCCAGAGATACCTCTCCGTTTACACGGAGTGACAAATCCCAATCTCGATCCGCATAAAACAATAGATACTTTCGGAGATACCTGTAGTGCACCTTTATAGTCAACCAGTTACGTTGTGACGTTTGATACACCCAAAGCACTCCTACGGTATCCAGGAGTTACACGCTCTCATGGTCGAAGGAAGAGATACTTGACATTGGCAAAGCTCTAGCAAATGAACTACACGATCTTTTGTGCTAGTCTTAGGATTGGGTCTTGTCCATCACATCATTCTCCTAATGATGTGATCCCGTTATCAACGACATCCAATGTCCATAGCCAGGAAACCATGACTATCTGTTGATCACAACGAGCTAGTCAACTAGAGGCTCACTAGGGACATATTGTGGTCTATGTATTCACACGTGTATTACGATTTCCGGATAATACAGTTATAGCATGAATAAAAGACAATTATCATGAACAAGGAAATATAATAATAATACTTTTATTATTGCCTCTAGGGCATATTTCCAACAGTGGCATGGTGTACCAAGTGGCACCCAGATGGTGGGCTTGTGTCGGCATTCTGGGAACGGGGGTCCCTAGACTTGCCTGCCTGCGGCACATGACGTGGCTAAGCCAGCAGGCCGCACTGCCCATCTTCATCAACAACGCATCCAAGACCCTCGCGAGTGTCCAAGCCTCGCGAGGGAGATGACACAAGACCTCCTCTGGAGTAGCCTAACGAGACAGGCTCACGAGGAGCGGAGATATCAAGGCAGGGCAAATCTCACGAGGCCCTCATGACGTGAGCCATGACGCACGACACCAGGCAGGCGCCAACACGCGCAGTGTCCTTGTTTCCTCTTTGGTGCTAAGGAGGCCAGCGCAGGTGAAGAGTACCGAGGCATCATGCAAAGGTTGCTATATTGGTGCAACGAGACCAAGACCAGGAGGACGGCAAGACGGAGGTCATCGTGGAGCCCAAGGCGGCGTCACCACCAGAGCTTTTCGCAGGCGAAGACCACTTTTGTCAGGATAGCTTGTACTAGCTGTCCCCCTCCAAATTGGCCCGCCGTTGTTGGCCCCTTTCCCGCTCGGTATTTGGGAAGAGGATCAGGGCCTATATAAGTAGAGCTAGCCACCATAGTAGGGGCATCTCATCTTAGCTTGATCCAACCCGATCGAGAGCCTACTCACAAGAACACCTTAACCTCAGGAGGTTGTTCTTCCCTTGTACTATTCATCATCAGCCCTAAAGGCAATCCACCACCACCACACTAGAGTAGGGTAGTACACCACAACGGTGGCCCAAACTAGTATAAACCTCGTGTCTTTCTATGTTGTGAGTTCGTCCGCGAGATCTTAGAGAGCTAGGGCGTATATCGGTATGAAGGAAATACTTCGCGCGCACCCCAGTGTTCGAACCTTAAGGGTTTGCCGGAACCCCACATCCGACATTTGGCGCGCCAGGTAGGGGTGCGCTGGAGCTCCTCCTCCATCGGCTAGCTCGTCGACGCTCGTCAGCCACGATGTCCGGCGACTCAAGGGCCGGCTCCAACCGCTGGGCAGCCTGGCCAGCCCGGGCAGCGCCGCCTGCCCATGAAGGTCTATACCCCGCACTCCAGGTGGCACGGGCGCCGCCAAACTCTGCCAGGCACGGGCAGCACGCCCAGGCGTCATCCACCCTCACCCCATGGTAGGTACGGGCCACCGCAAGAGCGGCGAGCCATGCCGCAGCAACGGCGCCGCACTCACAGCGGGAGCAAGCAAACTTGCGGGCAGTGCTCACCGTGGCAAGGGAGCTACTGCGGTGCAAGCTGATGGAAAGCGGTCAGGACACACTGCTGGAGCGTGTTGTCGAGCTGCTGGATGCAGCAGCGTCGGGAGCACCACCCTTCTGCTATCGACTTCCTCCCCAGGCCACTGTAGGGCCGCGCGGAGAACCTCACCACATCCGCGTGCCATCAACTACGCCCGGGGGCTTCATCAACATCAGCACGGCCAGCGGCGTAGGGGGCTCCGACTCCCCCATGCCGCCCTCGGCGGGCACGGGTGCAAGCGTCGCCCCCACGGTCCCAGCCAGATGCCGTGTTGTCATCCCCAGGGCGCCACCATGGGCCAAGCTACATGGAGCGTGGGGCACCACAGCGAGGTGTTCGGGGTGATGGCCCTGGAAGCCTAGGTGCCCCGCATGATGGACCAAGGGTACGCACCAGAGGATGACCCTGGCTCGTTCATTAGAAGATTGGGGAGAGGGGGCGCTAGGAGTCGAAGCCTTCCAAGAACCAACGGAGAACCACAATGATCGTGCCGACAACCGCAACTATAGGGTACCTCTAATCTCTCAGGAACAGGCTTATGCTAACCATGGGCTGCAGATGAATCAGGTTGCAGTGTCGGTCGACAACCCTGGCACGGCGGCTCCCGTTCGAACAAGGGAGACATGCTGGGCGCCGCCGGGAGGGAGCCAGGAGCAAGGCCCCTCCCCATGGCACGTGAAACTAGGGGACACCCGGAGGTAGGCCCTCTGCCGGGGTGGCTTCAACAACCCTTCCCCCGACAGAGGACCCGTGGTCGCCGAGGGAACCGCTGGCGTCCCCTTTCCTTCTTTTGTGTCGTCCTGGTGACCTGTCGGCTCAAAGGAGGTCGAGGGTGGCACATGGCGGGGCCCTCGTCTGGCGATATGAAGCAAGGTCGGTACCTGTGAAGAAGGCCCGGTGCCTGTGAAGCTCGCCGCCTGTGACACACTCATGTAATAATGAGTTGGGGTTGTACACGCCCCGGAGTCTCAGGAGCGCCGGCCTCAGGCCCTAGGGCTCCCTCCCACGCCTAGTGGCAGCACTTAGCTCCGCGCTGGCGAGAAGACTTGAAGACCTGAAGACTAGAATAGGTGTCGAATGCGGCCTTTTGCTTTGGATCTCTATTTCTGTGGCTTTGCTTTCTGGATCTGGACTTAAGTTGAAGCTGATTTTTTATCGATGCGCGTGGGGGTGCCTTTTCTCGTTCGAGCCGTTTCCTGCCTTCTGGATCTCGTTTGGTTTGGGACTCATGTCCATCGCCTTTCCCTCACAAAGCTCCTCGCGCGCCGGACCGCGCAAAGCACACACTCGTCAAGCACGCGCTAGCACTGCGCCTGGTGCTCACCTCTTACGGGGGCCCCTCAAACGGGGCGATAAGCTCCGCAGGATTCTCAGGAACTCATCGCCTCACGACCTAGCCCTAAGCTGGCGCTGACTAAGGTAAACCACGCCGAGGAGCTCACCTCCAGCTTCATGAGCTCATGAGGATAGATACCCACATCGCATAGGAAAGTAAAAACTGCAATTTGCTTACACTAGGGGCTCCCCCTCTCAAAATGCTCTTACAAAGTCTTCCAAGGGCCACGCCCGAGTTTTGCATGCAGGATGAAACAACAGGCAAACATGGGATTATCCAGAGATATCACTCGCTACATCACCCGCGGACGCGTCACTCGCGTCATCGTCATCTTCGTCGGTGTCGCCACCGCCGTCGGCGACGCCCCCATCACCGTCGTTGACCACGTCACCTTCATCTGCGACGACCACCAGCACGTCATCCTCCGAGGTGAAGGCCCTGACCAACGCGTCGACATGGTCCTCTACCCAACACGCCAGCTCACCCCAGACGGCCGTGGGTACGGGGGCAATGGCGGCGTCGAAGTCGAAGTTGGGGTTGGCATTCAGAAGGTGGCTGAAGACATGAGAGAAGGTGCGCCAAAGCAGGCCACGACCCCTCTCCTCCACAAGCTGTCGAGCTCTGGCAGATTGAGCCTCCAGGCACGTCACCACCTCGGTGAAGAAGGTCAGGTGGCTGGCGTAGTCATTCGAGTGAGGGGCCGGGGCGTTCTCATCACAGATGGAACCCAGGGCGGTGTTGGCCCTGTTCCGAAGGTCTTGAAGCAAAGGAGCATGCTCGCGCTCCAGCGTTCGGCGTTGGAGCACTTCCTCCCGGTTTTGCCGTGCGACGGCCTCGGCGTCGTCAACTCGTTTCCGGAGGGAAAGCAGCTCAGCACGGGCGGAGGCCAAGTCCGCCTGCGCCATAACTAGGGCGGCGGCTGTGGCCTCCGCATGCCTCTCGGCCTTGTCCAACCTGGTCCTGAGGGCGGCGGCCCTGCCCGCACCCTCCAGACCGGCGAGCTTCAGCTTCAAGTCATACCTGCCCTCCAGATCTGCGCGAACCTCGGCCACCCGACGATTGATCTCCTCCTCGACTCCGATCTCGCGGGCCCCGACGGCATCTTCTGCTTGAGCGACTTGACGCTCCCTCATCTCTAGTCGCTCGAGCTCGAGGCTGCGCTCCACGACTTCCCGGGCCAGCGTCTCCTCGCGGTGCCGGACCTCCTCTTCCTCCGCAGGCGTCCCCCTCAGCGACGCAAGAGCGGCTCCGCACGCCTCCACCTGCTGCTCAAGGGACGCGCTCCAGGACTGAAGCCCCCACGCACGCTCCTCCGCAGCCTCGCGGCGGTGATCGGCCTCGCGAGCTTCTTCCAAAGCTCGCGAGTGGACCTCATTAGCAATCTTGAGGGATGCCTCGGCCTTCGCGTTCTCGAGGTCATGCTGATAGCGACCAAGGTTGATGGCCACACGCAGCTTGCGCCGCTCCTCCACCAACCAAAAACCTTCAGCCTTAAGACGCGAGTCGACGCCAGCAAGCTCTTCACCGAGGTGGCTCATCGCGCCCATCGCCTCTTGGAAGAGCTCGTGACGGATTACGCTGCGCCCGCGCTTGAGTTCGAATGCTCGACCCGCCTCATCCTCCACCTCGGGGGCTGCGGGTGGAGCATCAAGTGGCGTGCTTGTAACACCCTGGACACACCCGCCGGTGGTCGTTACTCCTGGCGAGATATAGACTGGCCCCACAGATCAATACTAGTCTTTTCTACACACTTTGTCCTCACTCATGCGCACCCGGGAGCAACTTCCCGGTCGGTCACCCATCCTGACACTACTCCAAGCTGAGCACGCTTAACTTTGGAGTTCTGTCCGAATGGGCTCCCGGAAAAGAAGGAATTCCTTATTGATATGAGTAGTCTACCATCCCTAATAAGCCAGGCTATCACATACACCCCCACTCAGAGGAACCGACGTCCTCGTCGGGCCACAGGAACGTTCCCTCTTGGCACAAACGTCTGTGCTTCCAGTCTGGTACATGTGCCATGCCGGGTGCCACGACAGGTCACAAACGTCATGAACAACATGACCACACACCTGTCCGCAACCATCCGTGTAACCGCGTGGGTCGGCTCTGATACCAACTTGTAACACCCTCGATGCGGCTATAGCTCCCACGTGTCGAGGCACAACTTAGAGACATAATCGCATTGAAGGCATATGTCGCAAGTTAGGCAATCTTCACAACATCCCATGTAATATGATAATAAAAAGGGAGATAACATAGTTGGCTTACACTCGCCACGTCAATCAAGTACATAAATAACATTACATCATCCAAACACTCATGGCCCGACTACGGCGCCAAAATAAAAGAGAACCCAACATGCGACACGGTCCCAATCACCCCCAACTGGGCACCACTACTGATCATCGGGAAAGGAAACATAGTATCGTTGAGAGTGTTCGTCGAACTCCCACTTGAGCTCATACGCGTCTCCTGGAGCGGAATCATCAGGCCCTGCATCTGGTGTAATAGTAATCTGTGAGCCACAGGGACTCAGCAATCTCGCACCCTCGCGATCAAGACTATTCAAGCTTGTAGGTAAGGCAAGGTAAAATATGAGTGGAGCTGCAGCAAGCGACTAGCAAATATGGTGGCTAACTTATCCGCAAAAGAGAGCGAGAAGAGGAGATAAAGCACGAGCGAGAAGCTAGAGAACAACCTGCGCAAACATTACTCCAACACCGTGTCCACTTGCCGGACTCCACCGAGAAGAGGCCATCACGGTAACACACTCAGTTGATTCATTTTAATTAAATTAAGGTTCAAGTTGTCTACAACCGGACATTAACAAATTCCCATCTGCCCATAACCGTGGGCACGGCTTTCGAAAGTTCAATCCCTGCAGGGGAGTCCCAACTTAGCCCATGACAAGCTCTCACGGTCAACGAAGGAATAGACCTCCTCCCAAGACATTCCGATCAGACTCGGTATCTCGGTAACTCAAGACACTTCGACAGGTTAAAACAAGACCAGCAACACCGCCCAAATGTGCCGACAAATCCCAATAGGAGCTACACATATCTCTTTCTCAGGGCACACTCAGATGAGCAACACGTCGGGTAGGCCATCCCAGAGTTGCCCCTGGTAGCCCCGGACATCGCTCGGTTGGACCAACACTCAGAGGAGCACTGGCCCGGGGGGGTTAAAATAAGATGACCCTTGAGTCTACAGAACCCAAGGGAATGAAAAGGCTAGGTGGCGAATGGTAAGACCAATGTTGGGCATTGCTGGAAAAGCTTTAATCAAGGCGAACTATCAAGGGGTTTCCATTATAACCCAACCGCGTAAGGAACGCAAAACCCGGGAACATAACACCGATATGACGGAAACTAGGGTGGCAAGAGTGGAACAAAACACTAGGCGAGAGGCCAAGCCTTCCACCCTTTACCAAGTATATAGATGCATTAAGATAACAAGGCAATATAATGATATCCCCAACAAGTAAATAAATGTTCCAACAAGGAACGACCTCCAATCTTCACCTGCAACTAGAAACGCTATAAGAGGGGCTGAGCAAAGCGGTAACATAGCCAATCAACGGTTTGCTAGGACAAAGGTGGGTTAGAGGTTTGACATGGCAATTTGGGAGGCTTGCAATCAAGTGGTAGGCATCATAGCAATGGCACAGCAAAAGAGCGAGCAACTAGCATAGCAAAGATAGTAGTGATTTCGAGGGTAGGATCATCTTGCCTGCACAGTTGTCAGAGTTGACTGGATCCTTAAAAGCAAACTCAACGGGATCCTCGTTAGTGAACTCGTCTCCCGGCTCTACCCAAACAAAACAAACAAGCAACAAGGACACAATCAACCACGTGCAAACTCAAACAACACGATGCAAAGATGATATGCTATGCGGGATGCAAAATGCAAGATATGACAGGAAATGCATGAAGCTGGCCTCAACTTGGAATTCCAAGGGTGCCACTAGAAAGATGAGATGAAATCGCTTGAAAACGATATAAAGAACGCCGGAATCGGAGTTACGGTTTGGAAATGGCAAGCGTTTCAAAAATGACACCGGTCTGCGATTTACAACAAGTAGGCATCTAAATGCAACGAGATGAACATGCTACAGCACCCAAACATGACAACAAAATACATGGCAGGGATGCACACAAGATGCTTAACAAAAGTCTAGCACTGGTCTACGGCCAATTCATCCAATAACAGATTCAAACAAGCATGGAAAACACGCAAATGGTAAACAGATCTCAGACTTAGTGAAATTAACACTTGTCTGGAATTTCAGATCATATAGCCCTCTTCGGAGCAACAAAACAACATGCTACAGGACATGAACATGACAAAGAAAGACATGGCATGGAGCTACTCAACAAGCTTAACAAAAGTCACTTAGTGACCTTGAGCCAAAAGGGATCACAAAATATAGTAACAAGCACACGAACATAGCAAAAATATAATCAGTTTTCAGACTTAGTGAAAACTGGGTCATGCTGAAACATAACTCATGAAGGCATGTTTACGAGCTCGATGCACTCACCACGGTGCAAGTAATGGCAAGACAAGCATGCATCCCTTAAGAAGGCACAAAATGCAAGCTATACATGGCAAGAACAATGGCATAGCATGCACGGATCAACTACAATAACATAGGCAAAATCGCAAACAAGTTGACGATCTGCCCAGATTCACAACGAAGCAAAAGTAGAGCTCGATTGACTCAAGATAGGGTGCTCCATAATTTCAAACAAAGACATGGATGGATAGAGCACTACAATATTAACAAAACTCCCTTACTGATCATCCTCAAAAGAGGCACGGATCACTAGGAAACAACATGAACATATGGCATCATGAGATAAACAATCCCAGGACTTAGTGAAAATAGTAAGTCCCTGAAAACAGAATTAGCAAGTGCACCACTTTGCAAGCTTGCACAAGTCACCACACACATCCTAAAAATGCATGGGTTGCACCTCTGGAAAGATGACAAAACCCTTAACAAAACATATGAAGAACTCACGGGCATATCATGCACACATTAATCATGGCAAAAATGACAAAAGTGCTAAACGGAGTAACATATCTGACAATTAACTCAAGTAGCCCTCTTCTAACATCATTTCGGGCATCAAAATGAGCTCAAATGAAAATGATGCAATGTAATGAAATGATGTACTCTCTGAGATGAACATTTTGATATGCTATATGTATGAATCAGAGCTACGAATGCAAAGTTACGGAGACGCGAACAGGAGCATATGGACTAAAAATTCTGGGACTTAGAGAAAAAAATTAGGTCAACCCTGAAAACAGATCTGGATCGGGGCGGCGCGTGAACCGAGGTGGCTAGGCTCTCGCCGGAGCTTCTCACCGGATGAGGAGGGAGGGCCGGCCGGGGCTTGCCGGAGATGGGGAGAGGAGGCCGGCCGGAGTCGGGGCGTCGCCAGCGACCTCCTGTGGCGGCGGCGGCGGCGGCGGCGAGGGCCCGCGGTGGCGCGCGGCGGCGGCGGCGGGGGCCCGCGGTGGCGCGCGGCGGCCGGCGCGGTGGCGGCGGGCGGCGGGGCGCGGAGCCAGGCGGCGGACTGAGGAGGCAGGCGACGGGGCGCGCGTGGGCCTCGGGGGCCCGGCTCGGGCCTCCCGGGCCGGCGGTGGGAGGCGGCGGCGAGCTGACAGGTGGCGGGCGTGGAGTGACTGGCGGTGGCGGCGGACATTGTCCCGCTTCGCCCGGACACGTCCGGAGCGGCGGATCTGGGATTTTTTAGTGTTAGGGGGGAGAGGATCCGCGAATTTAGAATGGGGGGTGTATATATAGGCCTAGAGGGAGCTAGGAGAGTCCAAATGAGGTGCAGTTTTTGGCCACGCGATCGTGATCGAACGCTCTAGGACATGGAGCAGAGTTTGGTGGGTTTTGGGCCAAATTGGAGAGGTGTTGGGCTGCAACACACATGAGGCCTTTTCGGTCCCTCGGATAACCGTTGGAGTATCAAACGAAGTCCAAATGGTACGAAACTTGACAGGCGGTCTACCGGTAGTAAACCAAGGCCGCTTGGCAAGTCTCAGTCCAATCCGGAAATTTTTAATCCCCACACACGAAAGAAAGCTAGAAAAGACCACCGGAGGAGAACGAAGCGCCGGAATGCAAAACGGACAACGGGGAAAATGCTCGAATGCATGAGATGAACACGTATGTAAATGCAATGCACATGATGACATGATATGAGATGCATGACAACGACAACAACACACGGAGACAAAGACCCGAACCCGAGAAAATAAATTAACTTAACGCCGGAAACGGCAAGAGTTGGAGTACAAATAGGGAAAGTTACATCCGGGGTGTTACAACACTCCACCACTACGAAAGGATCTCGTCCCGAGATCTAGGACTAAAAGAACGCCGGGTACTCAGAACGAAGGTGATCCTCACGTTCCCAGGTAGCTTCACGGTCGGAATGGTGTGACCACTTGACTTTGAGAAATTTGATTGACTTGTTGCGAGTCTTGCGTTCAGTCTCTTCAAAAATAGCAACTGGGTGCTCACGATAAGAGAGATCTTCTTGGAGCTCAATGTCCTCGAAGTTGACGGTGCGGTCAGGAGTCTTGAAGCACTTTCGAAGCTGAGAGACATGGAACACGTCGTGAACATTTGCAAAGTTTGAAGGAAGCTCGAGTTGATAGGCGAGGTCGCCTCTCTTGTTGACAATCTTGAAAGGTCCCACGTATCTAGGGGCAAGCTTCCCTTTGATACCGAAGCAACGAGTACCTTTCATAGGAGAGACGCGGAGGTAAACATGATCTCCGATCTCGAAAGCCAAATCACTGTGCTTACTATATAGTAGCTCTTCTGGCGGGATTGGGCTGCTTTGAGGTTATCACGAATGACTTTGCACATTTCTTCTGCTTCTGTAATTAAGTCATTACCCAAAAGCTGATGTTCACCTGTTTCGGACCAGTTGAGAGGGGTACGACACTTCCTGCCATATAGAATTTCAAAAGGGGCCTTGCCCGAACTTGCTTGCAAACTGTTATTGTAGGAGAATTCAGCATAAGGAAGACAATCCTCCCACTTCATGCCGAAGGAGATCACACAAGCCCTGAGCATATCTTCAAGAATCTGGTTGACACGCTCGACTTGACCGCTTGTTTGAGGATGGAAAGCTGTGCTTAAGCGGATGTTAGTGCCCATGGCCTTCTGAAAAGAATCCCAAAACTTCGAGGTAAAGATGCTGCCACGGTCTGAAGAGATGACTTGAGGAATACCGTGCAGAGAGACAATGCGAGAGGTATAGAGTTCCGCCAATTGAGCTGCAGTGATCGACTCTTTGATAGGCAGAAAATGAGCCACTTTGGTGAGTTTGTCGATGACAACAAATATAGCATCATTGCCATGCTTGGACTTTGGAAACCCAGTCACGAAGTCCATCGCAATGTGGTAAACTTCCATTCTGGAATGGCAAGAGGTTGGAGGAGACCTGCTGGCCTTTGGTGTTCTGCCTTCACTCTTCTGCAGACATCACATTCATTCACGAATTGAGCGATCTCGCGCTTCATTCGAGTCCACCAATAAGCTTGCTTAAGGTCCTGATACATCTTCGTGCTCCCAGGGTGGATGGAGAGGAGAGAATTGTGAGCCTCGTTCATGATCACTTTACGGAGGTCACCTTTGGGTACAACAATACGATCCTCGAAGAAGAGAGTGTCCTTGTCATCAAGGCGGTAGCACTTGTACTTGGACTGACTCTTGGCAATCCCAATCTTCACCTTTTTCACCATAGCATCAAGAGGCTGGGCTTGGCGAATCTGGTCTTCTAAGGTAGGAGAGACTTGAAGTTTGGCGAGGAAACCTTGAGGAACAACTTGCATATTAAGCTTGCAGAAAGCTTCACAAAGCTCGGGTTGATAAGTCTTGAGAATCAGACTGTTGCAGTAGGCTTTTCTGCTTAATGCATCAACACTCACATTGGCCTTGCCTGGAGTGTACTCAATACTCGGATTATACTCTTGAATCATTTCGACCCATCGAGTTTGCCTGAGGTTGAGATTAGGCTGAGTGAAGATGTACTTGAGACTCTTGTGATCAGTGAAAATATCCACTTTTCTTCCCAATAGAAGATGTCTCCAAGTCAAAAGAGCATGCACAACTGCCGCCAACTCGAGATCATGAGTGGGGTAGTTCTTCTCATTAGGCTTCAACTAGCGAGATGTATAAGCAACAACTTGCTTCTCTTGCATTAATACTGCGCCAAGACCTTGGAGAGAGGCATCACAAAAGACCTCGTACGGCTTGGATTCATCAGGCGGAGTCAGAACTGGAGCAGTGATCAACTTCTCTTTCAAAGTGTTGAAAGCAATGTCACACTCCGGAGACCAAACATACTTGACGTGCTTCTGAAGAAGATTAGAGAGAGTCTTTGTGATCTTAGAAAAGTTTTCAACGAATCTTCGGCAATAGCTTGCGAGACCAAGAAAACTGCGGAGTTGCTTCACATTCTGAGGAGGTTCCCAATTCACAATTGCAGACACCTTCTCAGGATTCACGGCAATGCCCTTGGCAGAGATGATATGACCAAGATAAAGAACCTCATCAAGCCAAAATTCACACTTGGAGAACTTGGCGTAGAACTGATGTTCCCTGAGCTTATCAAGAACCAAACGCAAGTGTTTGGCATGATCTTCCTTGTTCTTCGAGAAAACCAGAATGTCGTTGAGATAGACCAAAATGAAGTCATTGGTGTAGGCGTTGAAGATGAAGTTCATCATGCGAGAGAACGTCGGAGGAGCATTGGCGAGACCAAAAGACATGACAGTGTATTCATAAGAACCAAAGCTTGTTCTGAATGCTGTCTTGGGAATATCTTCTTCACGAATGCGAATCTGGTGATAACCCATACAGAGATCAAGCTTGGAGAATACTTGGGCACCTTTGAGTTGTTCGAACAGCTCATTGATGTTGGGAAGTGGGTATTTGTTCTTGATGGTCTTCTTGTTCACTGGACGGTAATCAACACAAAGTCGGTCCGTTCCATCCTTCTTCTTCACAAAAAGAACACCACAACCCCACGGAGAAGAACTAGGCCGGATGAGACCCATTTTCTCTTGCATGTCGAGTTGCTTCTTCAGCTCTTTCAACTCTTCAGGTCCGAGCTTGTAAGGACGTTTGCACACAGGTTCCGTGCCAGGCTCAAGATCAATAACAAATTCAACTGGCCGGTGCGGAGGCATTCCTGGGAGCTCTTCTGGAAAGACGTCTTGATATTCGCAAACGACTGGAATTTGAGAGATGGCATCCAATTCACCCTTCTCATTGAGAGAAAACAGACGGATAATATCCTCACGAGCAGCAAAGACAATTACATCCTTAGACGAATGAGTCAATTGAATCTGCCTGGCTGCACAATCAAGCTGAGCCTTGTGCTTAGAAAGCCAATCCATTCCGCGAATAAGATCAATATTTGAGTTACCAAGCACCATAGGAGAAGACAGGAACTTGTAGTTGCCCAATGTGATAGTAACATCCGGAGCCATCATTTTGGTGTTCATGAACAAACCCGGAGAAGAAACCGCTATCGGCTTAGGCAAATCAATAGTATGCACATCATGCATGGATGCAAAAGGCTTCGACAAAAATGATAAAGATGCACCAGTGTCAAAAAGAACTCTTGCGGGAATGTCATTAACAGGAAGGTTACCTATGATCACATCTGGTGATTCCTCTGCCTGAGCTGCATTCAGCAAGTTGACCTTGGCGGACTTGGGGTTATGCTTGACCACAGCTGTACTTGCCGATCTGACAGGAGGAGGAGGAGGAAGACGCCTCTGGTTGAAACACTTGTTGGCATAGTGACCCTTCTGTTGGCACTTGTTGCACGTGACCTCTAAAAGCGGACGGTGATACGGAGCACTCGATCTTGGAGCTTGAGACGAAGTCTTGTTCTGAAAGCCAGGGTTGGGTGGGTGGGAAGAACCACTGCCACCTTTGCTCTTCTGCTGATACGGCTGATGGAACGGAGGAGGAGGAAGCCAGAACTTCTGCTGCTTGGCCACTTGAGTAGAGGAAGAAGGAGTAACATCTCTGACTCGTTTCTTGGAAGCATCACACCTCAACTGAGCAGCCTCTTGCTTCAGTGCCATGTTGTAGAACTCATCGTACCCCAAGGGCTCAAAGAGAACAAGAGCGAGCTGAATTTCTTCTCTGAGACCACCCCTGAACTGATATATCATGCTCTTCTCATCAGGGACGTCCTGTTTGGCAAAGCGGGCGAGCTTCTGGAACAACTTGTTGTAGTCATAGACAGACAAAGAGCCTTGCTTCAGATTGCGGAATTCCTCACGCTTGCTTTCAACCATGCTCTGCGGAATATGATGAGCCTGGAAATCTCGACGAAAATCATCCCAAGTGATAACACGTCCACCTCTGGAGTGTACTGCTGGAACCATTCTGCAGCTTGATCTTTGAGTTGGAAGGAAGCGAACTTGACAAAGTCCTCAGGCCTGACGTTACTGCACTCGAAATGCTTGCACAGATCCACAAGCCAATCGTCAGCATCGGTTGCCTCAACACAATTGCTGAAAGTCTTTGGCCCGTTAGCAAGGAACTGGTTGAGCATAGCAAAGTGACTCTGATTGCTGCCTTGATTCCCTTGACTGCCTTGATTGCGCTCTTGGAGAATTTGCATGATCAGCTGTGTGTTTGCATTGGTTGCGGCCATCACAGCTTGCCATGCCTCCGGAGGAGGTGGAGGTGGTGGCAGATCAGGATTCGGAGTCGTGCGCGTTGGAGGAGCCATCCTGAAGAGGTTGACCACCATTAGCACATTGACAGATAAATAATGAAGCTGAATCCAACGGAATGAAAATTGCAACATATAGTCTTCACATCCGAACAAAATGAACGAATACATTCCTCTTGAAATGGTCACATATCCATAAATTGAGAAGCCACGTAGAATTAATGTAGAGAAATAAATCAACAAGGTACGGATCAAGAACGAATAATTGGTAAGAAATCCCAATCTCAAACCAATATCCGTGGAAGAAAAACTAGAGCTGCTAGAATTCCCACCTATGAAACTCCCGAACCTTTCCGGTTATGCAATCAGGTGTTGGGGATACAGGGGAAGCATAATATCTCACCCAAACTAGCAAATCCTACATCTAGTTGTATCCATCCATCAACACATAACCAAGAAACCTTCGGAAACCATCTACCTCAACCTTTGAAAAGCATTTGTTATACAAGTTATGGCGATACTCCCGAACTCCCGCCCCAGTACTGGGTGGCGTCGAGGTTATCCCACCAACGAACTGCATAAAAGAGATTTTCGATGTCGGCGTACTAGACTCAGGTATTCCAGAACTGCAACGATAAAATTATGATGAGAACACCTCAGAGCTCAACTCCCCGGGACACTTCCACTAAACCCCTGATAGGAGGCACCAAGACAATGTTCTCATCATAAAATCATCGGAACGATTCCAAGATACCCGCGTGATCCTAAAAAAATTAGTGAAATTTGAGAAGAGAAGAGTCAAAACTCTACGCCAGGATGCCTTACCAGAGCGATGAGGAGACTGGGAAGTAAAAAGAATTCCTAAACTCTCCGATATATAATTCCTAAAAAACTCAAAACATTTTTCTAGACACGACTCGGCCGCTAAAAACGATCAAGCAATGGGGCTCCTAAGGTCAGGGAAGGCTCTGATACCAACTTGTAACACCCTGGACACACCCGCCGGTGGTCGTTACTCCTGGCGGGATATAGACTGGCCCCACAGATCAATACTAGTCTTTTCTGCGCACTTTGTCCTCACTCATGCGCACCCGGGAGCAACTTCCCGGTCGGTCACCCATCCTGACACTACTCCAAGCTGAGCACGCTTAACTTTGGAGTTCTGTCCGAATGGGCTCCCGAAAAAGAAGGAATTCCTTATTGATATGAGTAGTCTACCATCCCTAATAAGCCAGGCTATCACATACACCCCCACTCAGAGGAACCGATGTCCTCGTCGGGCCACAGGAACGTTCCCTCTTGGCACAAACGTCTGTGCTTCCAGTCCGGTACATGTGCCATGCCGGGTGCCACGACGGGTCACAAACGTCATGAACAACATGACCACGCACCTGTCCGCAACCATCCGTGTAACCGCGTGGGTCGGCTTTGATACCAACTTGTAACACCCTCGATGCGACTATAGCTCCCACGTGTCGAGGCACAACTTAGAGACATAATCGCATTGAAGGCATATGTCGCAAGTTAGGCAATCTTCACAACATCCCATGTAATATGATAATAAAAAGGGAGATAACATAGTTGGCTTACACTCGCCACGTCAATCAAGTACATAAATAACATTACATCATCCAAACACTCATGGCCCGACTACGGCGCCAAAATAAAAGAGAACCCAACATGCGACATGGTCCCAATCACCCCCAACTGGGCACCACTACTTATCATCGGGAAAGGAAACATAGTATCGTTGAGAGTCTTCGTCGAACTCCCACTTGAACTCATACGCGTCTCCTGGAGCGGAATCATCAGGCCTTGCATCTGGTGTAATAGTAATCTGTGAGCCACAGGGACTCAGCAATCTCGCACCCTCGCGATCAAGACTATTCAAGCTTGTAGGTAAGGCAAGGTAAAACATGAGTGGAGCTGCAGCAAGCGACTAGCAAATATGGTGGCTAACTTATCCGCAAAAGAGAGCGAGAAGAGGAGGCAAAGCACGAGCGAGAAGCTAGAGAACAACCTGCGCAAACATTACTCCAACACCGTGTCCACTTCCTGGACTCCGCCGAGAAGAGGCCATCATGGTAACACACTCAGTTGATTCATTTTAATTAAATTACGGTTCAAGTTGTCTACAACCGGACATTAACAAATTCCCATCTGCCCATAACCGCGGGCACGACTTTCGAAAGTTCAATCCCTGCAGGGGAGTCCCAACTTAGCCCATGACAATCTCTCACGGTCAACGAAGGAATAGACCTCCTCCCAAGACATTCCGATCAGACTCAGTATCTCGGTAACTCAAGACACTTCGACAGGTTAAAACAAGACCAGCAACACCGCCCGAATGTGCCGACAAATCCCGATAGGAGCTGCACATATCTCTTTCTCAGGGCACACTCAGATGAGCAAGACGTCGGGTAGGCCATCCCAGAGTTGCCCCTGGTAGCCCCGGACATCGCTCGGTTGGACCAACACTCAGAGGAGCACTGGCCCGGGGGGCTTAAAATAAGATGACCCTTGAGTCTGCAGAACCCAAGGGAAAGAAAAGGCTAGGTGGAGAATGGTAAGACCAATGTTGGGCATTGCTGGAAAAGCTTTAATCAAGGCGAACTATCAAGGGGTTTCCATTATAACCCAACCGCGTAAGGAACGCAAAACCCGGGAACATAACACCGATATGACGGAAACTAGGGCGGCAAGAGTGGAACAAAACACTAGGCGAGAGGCCGAGCCTTCCACCCTTTACCAAGTATATAGATGCATTAAGATAACAAGGCAATATAATGATATCCCCAACAAGTAAATAAATGTTCCAACAAGGAACGGCCTCCAATCTTCACCTGCAACTAGCAACGCTATAAGAGGGGCTGAGCAAAGCGGTAACATAGCCAATCAATGGTTTTCTAGGACAAAGGTGGGTTAGAGGTTTGACATGGCAATTTGGGAGGCTTGCAAGCAAGTGGTAGGCATCGTAGCAATGGCACAGCAAAAGAGCGAGCAACTAGCATAGCAAAGATAGTAGTGATTTTGAGGGTAGGATCATCTTTCCTGCACAGTTGTCAGAGTTGACTGGATCCTCAGAAGCAAACTCAACGGGCTCCTCGTTAGTTAACTCGTCTCCCAGCTCTACCCAAACAAAACAAACAAGCAACAAGGACACAATCAACCACGTGCAAACTCAAACAACACGATGCAAAGATGATATGCTATGCGGGATGCGATGCGGGATGCAAAATGCAAGATATGACAGGAAATGCATGAAGCTGGCCTCAACTTGGAATTCCAAGGGTGCCACTAGAAAGATGAGATGAAATCGCTTGAAAATGATATAAAGAGCGCCGGAATCGGAGTTACGGTTTGGAAATGGCAAGCGTTTCAAAAATGACACCGGTCTGCGATTTACAGCAAGTAGGCATCTAAATGCAACGAGATGAACATGCTACAGCACCCAAACATGACAACAAAATACATGGCAGGGATGCACACAAGATGCTTAACAAAAGTCTAGCACTGGGCTATGGCCAATTCATCCAATAACAGATTCAAACAAGCATGGCAAAAACGCAAATGGTAAACAGATCTCAGACTTGGTGAAATTAACACTTGTCTGGAATTTCAGATCATATAGCCCTCTTCGGAGCAACAAAACAACATGCTACAGGACATGAACATGACAAAGAAAGACATGGCATGGAGCTACTCAACAATCTTAACAAAAGTCACTTAGTGACCTTGAGCCAAAAGGGATCACAAAATATAGTAACAAGCACACGAACATAGCAAAAATATAATCAGTTTTCAGACTTAGTGAAAACTGGGTCATGCTGAAACATAACTCACGAAGGCATGTTTACGAGCTCGATGCACTCACCACGGTACAAGTAATGGCAAGACAAGCATGCATCCCTTAAGAAGGCACAAAATGCAAGCTATACATGGCAAGAACAATGGCATAGCATGCACGGATCAACTACAATAACATCGGCAAAATCACAAACAAGTTGACGATCTGCCCAGATTCGCAACGAAGCAAAAGTAGAGCTCGATTGACTCAAGCTAGGGTGCTCCATAATTGCAAACAAAGACATGGATGGATAGAGCACTACAATATTAACAAAACTCCCTTAATGATCATCCTCAAAAGAGGCACGAATCACTAGGAAACAACATGAACATATGGCATCACGAGATAAACAATCCCAGGACTTAGTGAAAATACTAAGTCCCTGAAAACAGAATTAGCAAGAGCACCACTTTGCAAGCTTGCACAAGTCACCACACACATCCTAAAAATACAGGGGTTGCACCTCTGGAAAGATGATAAAACCCTTAACAAAACATATGAAGAACTCACGGGCATATCATGCACACATTAATCATGGCAAAAATGACAAAAGTGCTAAACGGAGTAACAGATCTGACAATTAACTCAAGTAGCCCTCTTCTAACATCATTTCGGGCATCAAGATGAGCTCAAATGAAAATGATGCAATGGAATGAAATGTTGTACTCTCTGAGATCAACATTTTGATATGCTATATGTATGAACCGGGGCTACGGATGCAAAGTTACGGAGCCGCAAACAAGAGCATATGGACTAAATTCTGGGACTTAGAGAAAAAAATTAGGTCAACCCTGAAAACAGATCTGGATCGGGGCGGCGCGCGAACCGAGGTGGCCGGGCTCTCGCCGGAGCTCCTCGCCGGAGGAGGAGGGAGGGCCGGCCGGGGCTTGCCGGAGATGGGGAGAGGAGGCCGGCCCGAGTCGGGGCGTCGCCGGCGACCTCCTGTGGCGGCAGCGGCTCGCGCTGCGGC
>NC_041386.1:356799457-356812431 GCF_002162155.2 Triticum dicoccoides | reverse complement strand
CGTGCAGCGGCCGGCACGGTGGCGGCGGGCGGCGGGGCGCGGAGCCAGGCGGCGGACTGTGGAGGCAAGCGGCGGGGCACGCGTGGGCCTCGGGGGCCCGGCTCGGGCCTCCCGGGCCGGCGGTGGGAGGCGGCGGCGAGCTGACAGGTGGCGGGCGTGGAGTGGCTGGCGGTGGCGGCGGACGTTGTCCGGCTCCGCCCTGACACGTCCGGAGCAGCGGATCTGGGATTTTTTTAGGGTTAGGGGGGGAGAGGATCCGCGAATTTAGAATGGGGGTGTATATATAGGCCTAGAGGGAGCTAGGAGAGTCCAAATGAGGTGCGGTTTTTGGCCACGCGGTCGTGATCGAACGCTCTAGGACATGGAGCAGGGTTTGGTGGGTTTTGGGCCAAATTGGAGGGGTGTTGGGCTGCAACACACGCGAGGCCTTTTCGGTCCCTCGGATAACCGTTGGAGTATCAAACGAAGTCCAAATGGTACGAAACTTGACAGGCGGTCTACCAGTAGTAAACCAAGGCCGCTTGGAAAGTCTCGGTCCAATCCAGAAATGTTTAATCCCCACACACGAAAGAAAGCTAGAAAAGACCACCGGAGGAGAACGAAGCGCCGGAATGCAAAACGGACAACGGGGAAAATGCTCGAATGCATGAGATGAACACGTATGTAAATGCAATGCACATGATGATATGATATGAGATGCATGACAACGACAACAACACACAGAGACAAAGACCCGAACCCGTGAAAATAAATTAACTTAACACCGGAAATGGCAAGAGTTGGAGTACAAATAGGGAAAGTTACATCCGGGGTGTTACAGTGCCACCTCCCGGTTGGGGGCGGGGGGCTGGCGCTGTGCCTGACATCAGCCCATCCTCGCGAGGAGCCCAAGCTAATCGAGGTTCGCTGCTTCAAGAGGAACCGAAGACCGAGGTGAGCCAGCGACTGCTCATGAGCGGAGGAGGAGTCTTGGGCACGACCCTCAAGCTCCACGCAACAGCTTCAGTAGGAGGAGCCCTGGAGGACAGGCATCAGGATAAGAAGACCACATGCAAATAGCCACGGTGACAAGATACATACACGTCAATAGCGATGTACTTCTGTCGCTTCAACGGCCCAAAGATCTTGCTGCCGCCGGGGGATCCCTTCCTCTTGCGGAGCTCCTCGAAGTCCACACAAAGGCGACCGAAGCGCTGGACGTGATGGCCGGTGCGTGACAGAGCCGAAGAAGACCCAAGAGGGACGGCCTCAAGGGAGCCCGGCTGAGGCGAACAGCCCAGCTCCTTCCCACTGCGACCTCCCGAGGTTTTTGGAGCCTCAACCTCGGGAGACGCATGCCGCATCTCCTTGGCTGCCGACGCCTCAGGAGGGGGGTCGCAGGCCCCTGAGGATGAAGCCCCCGGAGCACCACCCAACATGTGCTCCTCAGCACCCGAGCCGCCGGCCCCCGCCGCAGCTCGCTCCCCCGCACCGTCACCTGGGGCGAGCCCCGCGCCGCGGCGAAGAAGGGGACCACGATGACGGGGTTCTCGCAGGGCCCCACCAAGCCGATTGGGCGCAGCCCCCACTCATCAAAGGAAGGCATGTTCGCGGCAAATGTGACTTTGTTCTCGCTGTGGTACAACATGCAGCTGTTCCTGGGCATCTCGTCTGGCAAAGGGACACCTGATAGGACCGTGAGCACTGTCTGCCACGCAGCGAGAGGATGCCTGACAAACTCCCTCACCACCATGGGCGCAGTCACGCCAAGGTCCTTCAACCACCTCAGCCTGGTCCAGACGGGGGCAAGGCAGGGGCTTGTGAGCTTCTGATGACCCCAGCCGGAGTTTGGAATAACAGGCCCCACCGGAGCTTGGAGCAGAGGGTTGAGCACGCCTGCGTCAACAAACACCCATCGCGTATGGAACTCGCTCGTGGATGAAGGGAGCTCGAAGTCGATCCCCGCGCCTGCCGTCGCAGCCACGGCCTGGAAACCCACGCACCCTGAGCTCTGCCGGGGACCAGTGAGATGCAACGAGAAGAAGTGGCGGAGGAGTGCCACGGAGGGGGCGATGCCCACCATGGCCTCGCACACGAAGGCGAAGACGGCGAGAAGGGTCACAGCCTGAGGATCAAAATGGAGCATGTGGATCTGATAGTGCTCGAGCACCGCGTTGCAGAAGGAGGAGAAGGGAGGAATCAGGCCAGCCCAAAGGGCATCAATGAAGATCGGAACCTCGGTAACTGCCCGAGTAATGCTGGTGCGAGACGCGGGCCAAGCTGGTGTCTCTCCCGAGATGCCCAGCATGGGGCGCACCTTGTCCATGGCCTCGTCGTTGAGCACCCGAGGCCGGCCAAGCGTCGGCTCGAAGGATGGAGGCGCAGTTGGCGAGGACAGAGGTTTCTTCCCTTTTCGGCTTGTTTCGGTGCCATGGCGGAGCACAGGTCGGATTGAACAGGCGGAGCAGGGCGTCGAGACAGCATGGAGATTGGAAGAGCCGGGCGTGGCGAAGGAAGAATAACTGTGTAAGAGGCGGGGCCGCATAGCCAGGAAGATTCAAGGGCAGGGAAGCGGAGACGCCCACATCCAATCAACCACCACGCATCAATCGAGGCTGTAGGCTTTTGGGGCCCGCGGCGCTTCGTACTTGGCCCTTGGCTTCGCCGCGAAGCCAAGCCCGAGCGCACCTTGGGCCCAGGGGCTACTATCGGCGTTCTAGGAACGGGGGTCCCCGGACTTGCCTGCCTGCGGCCCACGATGTGGCTAAGCCAGCAGGCCATACGACCCATCTTCATCAACAAGGCATCCAAGACCCTCGGGAGGGTCCAAGCCTCGCGAGGGAGATGATGCAAGACCTCCTCTGGAGTAGCCTAGCCAGCCAGGCTCACGAGGAGCAGAGATATCAAGGCGGGGCAAACCTCACGAGGCCCTCGTGATGTGAGCCATGACGCACGACACCAGGTGGGCGCCAGCACGCGCAACGTCCTTGTTTCCTCTTTGGTGCTAAGGAGGCCAGCGCAGGCGAAGAGTACTGAGGCATCAGGCAAAGGTTGCTATATTGGTGCAACAAGACCAAGACCAGGAGGACGGCAAGACGGAGGTCATCGTGGAGCCCAAGGCGGCGTCACCACCAGAGTTTTTCGCAGGCGCATACCACTTTTGTTAGGATAGCTTGTACTAGCTGTCCCCCTCCAAATTGGCCCGCCGTTGTTGGCTCCCTTCCCGCTCGATATTTGGGAAGAGGACCAGGGCCTATATAAGTAGAGCTAGCCACCATAGTAGGGGCATCTCATCTTAGCTTGATCCAACCCGATCGAGAGCCTACTCACAAGAACACCTCAACCCCAGGAGGCTGTTCTTCCCTTGTACTGTTCATCATCAGCCCTAGAGGCAATCCATTGTAACGCCCTCGATGAGGCTATATCTCCTACGTGTCAAAGCACTTCTTAGAGGCATAACTGCATTGAGAGCAATGTCGCAAGTAAGGCAATCTTCACAACATCCCATGTATATAGATAATAAAAGGGAAGGTACATAGTTGGCTTACACTCGCCACGTCAAACAAAGTACATAAATAGCATTACATCATCCAATCACTCATGGTCTGACTACGGTACCAAAATAAAAGATCAACCCAACATGTGACACGGTCCCGATCGCCCCAACTGGGCACCACTACTGATCATCAGGGAAAGACACATAGTAACGGCGTGAGTCTTCATTGAACTCCCACTTGAGCTCAAGCGCATCATCTGGAATGGAGTCATCAGGCCCTGCATCTGGTTTGGAAGTAATCTGTGAGCCACGGGGACTCAGCAATCTCGCACTCTCGCGATCAAGACTATTTAAGCTTATAGGTAAGGCAAGGTAATATGTGGAGCTGCAGCAAGCGACTAGCATATATGGTGGCTAACCTGTTCGCAAAAGAGAGTGAGAAGAGAAGGCAAAGCACGAACGAATAACTAGAGAACAACCTACGGCAAGCATTACTCCAAATCCATGTTCACTTCCCAGACTCCGCCGAGAAGAGACCATCACAGTTACACACACAGTTGATTCATTTTAATTAAGTTAAGGTTCAAGTTATCTACAACCGGACATTAACAAATTCCCATCTGCCCATAACCGCGGGCATGGCTTTCGAAAGTTCAAATCCCTGTAGGGGAGTCCCAACTTAGCCCATGACAAGCTCTTACGGTCAACGAAGGATATACCTTCTCCCAAGAATAAGATCAATATCCGAGTCACCAAGAACATTTGGAGAGGACAAGAACTTATAGTCACCCAAAGTGATTGTAACATCCGGAACGCATCCTCGAGATGTCAAAAGACGGGCCAGAGAGTCAATAGACAACGGTTTTGGCAACACTTGAGTAACAAAATCATGCTTAGATGCAAAAGGTCTCGAGATGAAACAATGCGATGCACCAGTGTCAAAAAGTACTTTTGCAGGAACATCGTTAATAGGAAGGTTACCCATGATGACATCTGACGAGTCCTCTACCTGAGCTGCATTCACCATGTTAACCCTGGCGTGCTTGGGGTTATGCTTGACCATAGCTGTACTTGCCGATCTCACAGGAGGAGGAGGAGGGAGACGCCTCTGATTGAATTATTTGTTGGCATAGTGACCCTTCTGTTGGCACTTGTTGCACATGACCTCTGAAAGCGGACGATGATGCAGAGCACTCGATCTTGGAGCTTGAGACGAAGTCTTGTTCTGAAAGCCAGGGTTGGGTGGGTGGGAATATCAACTGGCACCTTTGCTCTTCTGCTGATAAGGCTGACGGAACGGAGGAGGAGGAAGCCAATACTTCTGCTGCTTGGCCACTTGAGTAGAGGAAGAAGGAGTAGCATCTCTGACTCGCTTCTTGGAAGTATCATACTTCAGTTGAGCAGCCTCTTGCTTCAATGCCATGTTGTAGAACTCATCGTACCTCAAGGGCTCAAAGAGAACAAGAGCTAGCTGGATTTCTTCTCTGAGACCACCCCTGAACTGGTATATCATGCTCTTCTCGTCAGGGACGTCCTGCTTAGCAAAGCGGGTGAGCTTCTGAAACAACTTGTTGTAGTCATAGACAGACTTAGAGCATTGCTTCAGGTTGCGTAATTCCTCACGCTTGCTTTCAACCACGCTCTGAGGAATATGATGAGCTTTGAATTCTTGACGGAATTCATCCCAGGTAATCACACGGCCTCCTCTGGAATCTTTGTACTGCTGGAACCATTCTGCAGCTTGGTCTTTGAGTTGGAAGGAAGCGAACTTGACAAAGTCCTCAGGCCTGACGTTACTGCACTCGAAATGCTTGCATAGGTCCACACGCCAATCGTCAGCATCAGTTGCCTCAACACAATTGCTGAAGGTCTTTGGCTGGTTAGCAAGGAACTTGTTGAGTGTAGCAAAGTGATTCTGATTGTTGCCCTGGTTGCCTTGGTTGCCTTGGTTCGCTTGGTTGCACTCTTGAAGAATTTGTATGATCAACTACGTGTTTGCATTGGTAGCGGCCATCACAGCTTGCCATGCCTCCGGAGGATGAGGTGGTGGTGGCGGATCAGGATTCGGAGTCGTGCGCGTTGGAGGAGCCATCCTGAAGAGGTTGACATTCATTAGCACATTGATAGACAAAATTGAAGCTGAATCCAACGGGATGAAATTGCAACATATAGTCTTCACATCCGAACAAAATGAACGAATGCATTCCAATTGAAATGGTCACATATCCATAAATTGAGAAGCCACTTAGAATTTAGGTAGAGAAATAAATCAACAAGGTACGGAGAAAGAACGAATACTCGGTAAAGATCACCCAATCTCAACCAAATATCCGTGGAAGAAGAACTAGAGCTACAAGAATTACCACCTATGAAACTCCCGAACCTTTCCGGTTATGCAATCAGGTGTTGGGGATACAGGGGAAGCATAATATCTCAGCCAAATCTAGCAAATCCTACATCTAGCTGTATCCATCCTTCAACACATAACTGAGAAAAACTTCGGAAATCGTTTACCCCAACCTTCGAAAAGCATCTGTTATACAAGTTATGGCAATACTCTCGAACTCCCGCCCCAGTACTGGGTGGCCTCAAGGTTATCTCACCAACAACTGCATAAAAGAGATTTTCGATGTCGGTGAACTACACTCAGGTATTCCAGAACTGCAACGATAAAATTGTGACGACAACACCTCGGAGCTCAACTCTCCAGGACACTGCCACAACCCCTAAATGACAGGAGGCACCAAGAACAATGTTCTCATCACAAATCCATCAGAACGATTCCAAGATACCCGCGTGATCCTAATTTTTTTTAGTGAAATTTGAGAAGAGAAGAGTCAAAACTCTACGTCAGGATGCCTCACCAGAGCGATGAAGGAACCGAGGAGTAAAAAGAATTCCTAAACTCTCCGATATATAATTCCTAAATGACCCAAAACATTTTTCTAGACTCAACAGCGGCTGCTAAAAACGATCAAGCAGTGGGGGCTCCTAAGGTCGGGGAAGGCTCTGATTACCAACTTGTAACGCCCTCGATGCGGCTATATCTCCTACGTGTCGAAGCACGACTTATAGGCATAACCGCATTGAAAGCAACATCGCAAGTAAGCCAATCTTCACAACATCCCATGTAAATAGATAATAAAAGGGAAGTTACATAGTTGGCTTACACTCGCCACGTCAAACAAAGTACATAAATAGCATTACATCATCCAATCACTCATGGTCCGACTACGGTACCAAAATGAAAGATCAACCCAACATGCGACATGGTCCCGATCGCCCCAACTTGGCACCACTACTGATCATCAGGGGAAGACACATAGTAACGGTGTGAGTCTTCGTCGAACTCCCACTTCAGCTCAAGCGCATCATCTGGAATGGAGTCATCAGGCCCTGCATCTGGTTTGGAAGTAATCTGTGAGCCACAGGGACTCAGCAATCTCGCACCCTCGCGATCAAGACTATTTAAGCTTATAGGTAACGCAATGTAATATGTGGAGCTGCAGCAAGCGACTAGCATATATGGTGGCTAACCTGTTCGCAAAAGAGAGCGAGAAGAGAAGGCAAAGAACGAACGAATAACTAGAGAACAACCTACGGCAAGCATTACTCCAACACCGTGTTCACTTCCTGGACTCCGCCAAGAAGAGACCATCATGGTTACACACACAGTTGATTCATTTTAATTAAGTTAAGGTCCAAGTTATCTACGACCGGACATTAACAAATTTCCATCTGCCCATAACCGCGGGCACGGCTTTCGAAAGTTTAAATCCCTGCAGGGGAGTCCCAACTTAGCCCATGACAAGCTCTCACGGTCAATGAAGGATATACCTTCTACCGAGACATTCCGATCAGACTCGGTATCCCGGTTCTACAAGACAACTTCGACAAGTTAAAACAAATCCAGCAACACCGCCCGAATGTGCCGACAAATCCCGATAGGAGCTGCACATATCTTGTTCTCAGGGCACACTCAGATGAGAAATCCGTACAACTAAAACCAAACCTCGAGTTTCCTCGAGGGGGTGCTGCACATGGCTCTAGTTTGGACCAACACTCAGAGGAGCATTGGCCCGGGGGGTTTAAATAAGATGACCCTTGGGCTTCGGGAACCCAAGGCAAAAAGAGGCTAGGTGGCAAATGGTAAAACCAAGGTTGGGCATTGCTCGAAGAGTTTTATTCAAGGCGATTTGTCAAGGGGTTCCCATTATTACCCAACCACGTAAGGAACGCAAAATCCGGGAACATAACACTGATATGACGGAAACTAGGGTGGCAAGAGTGGAACAAAACACTAGGAAAAATGCCGAGCCTTCCACCCTTTACCAAGTATATAGATGCATTAAGATAACAAGATAATATAATGATATCCCAACAAGAAAATAAGGTTCCAACAAGGAACGATCTCCAATCTTCACCTGCAACTAGCAACGCTATAAGAGGAGCTGAGCAAAGCGGTAACATAGCCAATCAACGGTTTGCTAGGACATGGTGGGTTAGAGGTTTGACATGGCAATTTGGGAGGCATGATAAGCAAGTTGTAGGCATCGTAGCATAGGCATAGCAAAAGAGCGAGCATCTAGCAAAGCAAAGATAGAAGTGATTTCGAGGGTATGATCATCTTGCCTACAAAGTTGTCAGAGTTGACTGGATCCTCGAAAGCAAACTCAACGGGCTCCTCGTTAGCGGAACTCGTCTCCCGGCTCTACCCAAACAAGGCAAACAAACAAAAAGGACACAATCAACCACGTGCAAAGCTCAAACAACATGATGCAAACATGGTATGCTATGCGGGATGCGATATGTGATGCATATGCAAGATTTGGTAAGGAATGAATGAACCTGACCTCAACTTGGAAATACAAGAGTGCCACTGGAAAATTCAGGTGATTTCGGTTAAAATCAATATAAAGAACACTGGAATTGGGTGCACGGTTTGGAAATGGCAAGCAATTCAAATATGGCACCGGTCTGCGATAAACAGCAAGTAGCCATCTAAATGCAACAAGAAAAATATGCTACAGCACTCAAACATGGCAACAAAATACATGGCAGGGATCCATTCATGATGCTTGACAAAAGATGAACACTGAGCTACGGCCAATTCATCCATTAACAGGTTCAAACAAGCATGGCAAAAGTGCAATTGGCAAACATATTTCACATAACACTAGTCTGGAATTTCATATCAGGTAGCACACTTTGGAGCATGAAATCTATATGCTACAGGAACCTAACATGGCAAAGCAAGGCATGGCATGGAGCTACTCAAAGAGCTTAACAAAAGTCCCTTAGTGACCTTTATCCAAAAGGGATCAGAAAATACAATTGCAAGCATGTGAACATGGCAAAAACATAATCAGATCGCAGACTTAGTTAAAAACTGGAGCATGCAAATCTATTAACGGGTAGGCATGTTTACGAGCTCGATGCACTCACTACAGAGCAAGGCATGACAATATAAGCATACACCCATCAAGAATACACATTATACAAGCTAGACATGGCAAGAACAACAACATAGCATGCACGGATCAACAACAACATCCTCGGCAAAATCGCTAACAAGTAGACAATCTACCCAGATTCACGAAATAGCAAAAGTAGAGCTCGATTGACTCAAGGTAGGGTGCTCCATAATTGCAAACAAATACATGTATGGATAGATCACTACAAGATTAACAAATCATCCTTACTGATCATCCTCAAAAGAGGCACGGATCACTAGGAAACAACATGAACATATGGCATATTGATAAAAACAGATCAAGGACTTAGTGAAATTGTCAAGTCCCTGAAATCAGCATTAACGAATGCACCACTTTGCAAGCTTGTGCTAGTCACCACACACATCACAAAAATACATGGATAACACCTCTCGAAAGATGGCAAAGCATATACCAAAACACATGTAGAGCTCAGGAGCATATCATGCACACATTAATCATGGCAAAAATGACAAATAGATATTTGGTGCAGCAGATCTGGCAATTAACTCAAATAGCACTCTCCCAACAGCATTTCGGGCATCAAGATGAGCTCAAATGAAAATGATGCAATGAGATGAAATGATGTACTCTCTGAGACGAACATTTTGATATACTACACGCCCAAAACGGAGCTACGGATGCGGAGATATAGCATGATGAACATTGCAAAATAATTAGGGTTTGAGGGATAAAAGCCAACCCGAGATCCGGATCTGGATCTGAGGGGGTACTATAGTGGCACGTTTCCCGAGGATCAATGGTACCGGAGCTCGAGTTCGCCGTAGAAGGAGGTGCGGCGGCCGGAGCTTGAGCTCGTCCGAGTGGGGAGGCGACGATGCGGCGCGCGGCGGCCTTAGGCGGCGTGAGCGGCGATGGGACCTGCGGAGGCGGCGAGGCGGCGGGCGCGCGCCAGCGAGCGGCGACCGAAGAGAAGGGCGGCGGAGCACAGCTCGCGGGCGGAGCTAGGCGCGCGGGGCGCTCGGGCCCGATCCGGCCCGGGGCGGGCTCCCCGTGGGCCGCGCGGGCCGCGGCGGCGGCAGGTGGCGATGGAGACGTGTCGGCCTGTGAGTGGCTCGGGGTGGTGGCGCGTTTTGTCCGGCCGAACCGGACGTGTCCGGCGGCGGGAGGAGGAAGAGACTAGGGTTTGGACTGCGCGGAAAATCCAGGGGGAGGCACATATTTATAGATAGAGGGAGCTAGAGACTCCAAATGAGGTGCGGTTTTCGGCCACGCGATCGTGATCGAACGACCGAGATGATGGAGAGGGTTTTGGTGGGTTTTGGGCCAAATTGGAGGGGTGTTGGGCTGCGACACACACGAGGCCTTCTCGGTCCCTCGGTTAACCGTTGGAGCATCAAACGAAGTCCAAATGGTACAAAACTTGATAGGCGGTCTACCGGTAGTAAACCAAGGCCGCTTGGCAAGTCTCGGTCCAATCCGGAAATGTTTAACCCCCACACACGAAAAGAAGGTAGAAATGAACACCGGAGGAGATAGGAGCGTCGGAATGCAAAACAGACAACGGGAAAAATGCTCGGATGCATGAGACGAACACGTATGCAAATGCAATGCACATGATGACATGATATGAGATGCATGACAACGACAACAACACACGGAGGCAAAAACCCGAACCCGAGATAATAAAATAACTTAGCGCCAGAAATGGCAAGAGTTGGAGTACATATTAGGTAAATCACATCCGGGGTGTTACATCCACCACCACCACACTGGAGTAGGGTATTACACTACGATGGTGGCCCGAACCAGTATAAACCTCATGTCTTTCTGTGTTGCGATTTCGTCGAGTTCGTCCGCGAGATCTTAGCGAGTTAGGGCGTAGATCGGTAGGAAGGAAATACTTCGTGAGCACCCAGTGTTCGAACCTTAAGGGTTTGCCGGAACCCCACATCCGACATCTTGGGAACCCTGCTCACATAGTTTGGGGCCGTGAGCGAAACCCCGGCCGGATCTCCTTGCGGATGAAACCCGAATAGGCGATAAACCCTGACTAGAGACTTGCGTGGTTAGTCAGGTCGTGGCTGACACCCTTGCCAGGCTTCCGCTTGAAGGTTGCCGAGATACATGACATGTACATGGCGGTAAGTGGCGAGAGCGTGTGTGAAGAAATACACTGCTGCAGGGTTAATATGATCTATTTGAATATCCACGTCCGCGGTAAAGGACTACTGGGTTGCTTATACAATTCATAGACAAGTGAAAGTGGATACTCTACAATGCGCAAGATAAGCGTAAGTGCTATGGATGGCCTTCTCGTAGGGAGATGGGAGCAGATCCATAATGGTGTATTGATATGGTGAATATGTGGACTCGTGAGCGCCACCTCAAAAGAGTTATTTGCAGTCGTAGTTCAGGTTAGCCACTGAGTCAAAGCTGGCTTGCTGCAGTTAAACTCAACCACCTCTTTGTTGATACTGATGCATATGTAGATAGTTTTGATGTAAGTCTTGCTGGGTACATTTGTACTCACATTTGTTTAATTTATGTTTTGCAGAGAGACTTAAGTCTCACTAGTAGTTCCGCATGGACTTCGCCGTTTAGCTTGTTACCTCAGCTACGATCTTGTACCCTTGGGAGGGTCTTGTAGATAGTCAGGCTTCTTAGTCTTTTTCATTTGTAGTTGTCTGTACTCAGACATGTTATGCTTCTGTTGCCTGTATGCTTTGTATGTTGGGTCATGTGACCCATGATTGTAATTCTTACTATGTATGGCTCTCCGGAGCCTTTTAAATAAATACCTTGAGTCGTAGAGTTTTGTTGTGATGCCATGTTGTATTTGCACATATCGAGAATATTGTGTGTATGATTTTGAAATGCTTGGTATGTGTGGGATCCGAAAACCTAGTTGTTTATTCTTGGTAGCCTCTCTTATGGAGAAATGTCTCCTAGTGCTTCCACTGAGCCATGGTAGCTTGCTACTGCTCCGGAACACTTAGGCTGGCCGACATGTGTCCTTCTTCGTTCCTATGTCTGTCCCTTCGGGGAATTGTCACGCGTTGTTCCTTTAAGTCCTTATAGCTTGCTATGATTTGGGTTCATACGTTGATGATCGACACGTTCGTTGCTGGGTCATGTATGCATGTCCCTGTAAGTTAGTGCCACTTTGGAATCATGACTAGTCATGTTGGCCCGGGTTCTCTGTCATATCGATGCTAACGACACTATCAAATATGTGAGCCAAAAGACGCAAATGGTCCCGGGTCAGTTAAGGTGGCACCCGTGGAAATACCGTGCGTGAGGCCGCAAAGTGATATGATGTGTTACATGCTAGGTCAGTGTGACTCAGGATCAGGGTCCCGACATCCCCACATAGATTAAGAGGTCGTTCATGACGTGTCATGTGCTCACCCCCCCCCCCTTCGATCCAGCGGGATGGATTCATGTGTCCACATGCGCTATTATATATATGTAATCTCATATCATGAGACAAACAAAAAATTAATCCCCTCCTAAGTCAAATTAGTTAACCTCTCTCGCACTATCGGTGAAAGTGATGGAACAAGTGGGGTGACATATGGAAGCATTGCCGATAACCGCGTGAGTGAGTGCCATATATAGGACAACAACCATTGCGATTGCACGTGTACCAAAACATATATGTGAAGAGGTGTGTTGTGATGTTTTGAATACCTAATGCACAATTTTAATGTGGCATTTGCCTCAAAAACCGTAAAGTCCCCACACAAAGTGACGTTCATGTGACGTTCATATATATATATATGTCCTGTCCTATATATATATATATATATATATATATATATATATGTATGTATATAGGACAGGGCTATTCTATTACTAGTAACAGAATATTATTTTGTTACCATCTTGCCCTATATAGACTGCATCTAGTTTTTTACGTCAGCTGATCAACCCGAACCGATACTGAACTAAAGAAATCCCACCCCCAGCCTGCCGACCAACCCCCATCTCACCTTCTCCTGGTCGGCGCCACCTGCCCACCACCTCCTCCCCAGCTCCCGGCG
>NC_041386.1:356753898-356799117 GCF_002162155.2 Triticum dicoccoides | reverse complement strand
CCTCGCTCCGAGCACCGCCTCTTGCTTCCACACAATGCCGGCGCCGCCCCTGCTTCCACTCGCCGCTAGCGCCACTTCCTCCCTCGCTCCTGGTGCCGCCCCCTGCTTCCACCCAACGTAGAGCCGCCCCTGCTTCCACCCGCTACCGGCGCCGCCCTCACTCCCAGCTTCCCCCGCCATCGGCGTGCCTCCCTGCTTCTGAGCGCCACCATTGCCACCCTGCATCCAGCCGTCTCCGTCGGGAGCCACCCTAGCGCCACCAACCGCCGCGACCAGCCGTCCCTACCACCGTCTTGGCGACCCTCCCCCAACCCCGCAGTGGACCGTCGCATCTGCGTCGCTGCATCCCGCGGCCACTGCGCACCGTCCAAGTCGGCAGTCCAACTGCTTGCTCCATGCTCGGTCGCTCAAGGAGCTGCATGAAGGTCACCCCGTGCTCCACCTTCCGGACACGCGCCCCTGTTGCCGTGCTCCTGCAGCCACCTCCGGGCGGTGTGCCCGGCCTCCTCTCTCCTCCTGCCATCTCCTAGTGCCACGTCGAGCACACCCCGGGCTGCCTCTTTCTCTTGCTTACTCCCGCACGAGGCACGCTGCCGAGCACGCACCCGGCCGCCCGACCTCCGGTAAATCGACACACTCAGTTTAGTTTGTTTTTTCAATTTGGTTCAATTTTAAAAGAAGTTCTCTCCATCTCTGTAGCTTGCGTGAACTTATAGCTGAGACTAAATGAACTCTGTCCATTTCGACTCTTGAACTGATAGCTGATGATTTTATGAACTAGTAAAAATGTTTTTGTTTCATCCTTGACTCTTGTTCTCTGTTCTTTCACTCTTAAAATTACGTGAATGTGCAGATGCTACTTGTTGATTGCTACTTGACACAACCATTTTTGTCTTGATTTTGCATTTGTATGACACAAATTTGCTATGAGAAAAAACAAGGAGAAACAAAAAAGAAAAATTAGTACATTTGTGCTTGCTAGGTGTTTGTTTGTGTCTCTTAAGAACCAAACAAAACTAGTAACATCCCTATATAGGGCTGTGAGTATGCTCTTAAGTTTGTTGATATGTTTCTAGGACAAAAATGAAAAAAGCATCCTTTTCAGTGCACCTTCGTATGCATTTTCAGTTCATTTTACAGGTCAAGGACAAGTAAATTTAGTGGCATTGCTAAAATCAGAAAATAGTTGGTGCATGTGCAGAAATATTGTCGGTGCAAGTTTCAAAATTATGTAACTTTACATATATCACCTAAATACGTAATGATTTGCAACGAGTTTCTTCAAAATTCTGTAAAGTTTAGATATATCACCTAAATATTGTTAGTGCAAGTTTCAAAGTTCTGTAAGTTTAGATATGTCGTAAAGAAAAATCGAGGAGTCACCATCTGCTTTATATTCATGTTCTCTACAACACAAGTAGCAATGGGACTGACTGGGAGTGATCCCCGAACCATTTCATTAAAGGCCATGGTTTCCCACAATGCTAATGCTACTAGAAAGGAGCTAGAGGCCATGAAGCCTCTTGGCTTGTCCAATTAGCATGTTTGGCCAGTCCTGAAGCGCTTCCTCAAGCTCTTCAACAATAACTGGGCTCCCATCGAAGACGAGTGCTACCGCATCCTTATTGACACCATATTGGGTGGCAAAAGCAATGAACCAATACCTACCACTACACGTCATGTAAGAAATGCTACTTTCGTTTATTTGGTAGCCTTCCTTAATTATCACTTGATGCTCAGCCTTTCCAATTGCACTTTTCACATCAGGTGACGTGCGAAAAAGAGTCCAAGGCTCACAACCCAACACGGGGTCAGACCAGATGACCAACACCTCTCCTTCTCAGTATGACAAGGATGTCAGTGATAATGAAAACCTCCCTCACAGCAGAGCGGCTGAGTGCATACTTGCCATCTACATTTCAGAGCCCCATCAGTTCAGTGTGATCTCTCCCGGTAAGTTCGTGTATTGCTATCTCCAGTGTTCAGAAAGTGTAGAATGGATGATTTATCTCACCTATGCAGCTCACAAATCATATGCTTTGTACAAAAAAAGAAACAAAACACTATGTGTAGGATTTCATGATGTAATTTATCATCAGTTCGTAAAGTAAGCACAAATACAGTTTCATGTGTGTTACAGAAAAAACAATTTGGTTTGTATATTATATAGTAGTTCACTACGCATGTGTCGAGGTACAAATCTTGATCTGTTGGAGGTTCAATGCGTCACTCCTGGAAGGGACATTCTCTCATTAGTATAATGCAATTTGTTATTAAAAATAATAGTGATTCAGTATGTATTATACGAGAAATTCATAAAAAAAGAAGCAAAAAGCAGTGATTCAATATGTATTATACGCCCATTTTTTTAATTCAGCACATGGCTTCCAAACCATGGTTCAGTTTCAGCACAAAATCTCGGTTCAACAAAACCCATGCCGGCTTGGATATATTTTTGTAATCCAACAGATGTGAATGCTAGTCTTCTTACCGACTTACCACTTAATAAGTTATTGGACTGACCAAAACTTTCTGTAGTACTAGTTGACATCTACTATTCACGATCGAATTTGAGCTATAAGTTCCATTTTTCTTCCTTCCCGGTTTGATACATATTTAGGAATTACCTTTGTTAACTTTGGCATCCCCCGACGCCTCGCGCCCCCGAAGAGGCCACACGCTAGATCTAGTAGGGCAACACTGTTGACACCGACGCCGTAGTCCTCCGGTGTCACCCTTCCCGTCCCTGTCCAAGTATAGGACTGACACCAGTCCATCTCTTCCTCGCTTCTCCGTCCAAGCTCCTCGTGCCATGCTTGATGGTCATTTCATCATTATAAAACATAATTTTCTTTCGGTTCTGAACATGGACAATTCTAGGAACATTGTTGTGCAAACCAAAAGTGTGCGATGGATGTTCTCTTCCCAATTTTTGTGTTTTGGAGTAAATCAACATAGATTGTGGACACAGTATGCTCTAAATTTTTGCACTGGATTTAGAGATATGAACAATGATTGATTTTGATCAGTACTTGGTTGTGTGATATTTTGGAACTAGGACGACCTCGTCCTTCGTCTGCTTCTCATTTCCAGCCACATCCAGGACGACCTGGACTTGCTGCCACTAGCTGTTGGTGCACCTCATGTTAGCTCCTAGCTGTTACCTAGTGTGCTTGATGCTACCGCTACAAAGAAGGTAATAAAAGAATATTCGCTGCTGCTATTGTCTTGCAAGTTAAGGAAGGGTCTGATGTTGTGCGGGCATGCATGGTGTGTGCTCTGTGTGTGTTATTTGTGCGGGATGTGAGCTCTGTGATGCTCTAAATAGGAGAATTTGTGTTTATTGAGATACCATAGATGGGTGCCATTAGTCTCCCATTTGTATTTGGGCTTATCAAAGTACACCAGGGAGAGCTATTATGTACGGAAGTTCATGTATTGATGCCCCCCGGAGTCCATGTAGCTCTCCTGCCGTGCTGCCCTCATCGGCCTCGGCTATGGACGTCAGTCCAATCCCGTCGCCCCAGGCCGTTCACTGTCGCAGTGACCAGGGCGTTCATAGAAAATGTTGATTATATTGATAATTAAAACTAGTCTTTGCTCACTTTTGAATTGAAAAAGAAAAGGAGTCTCTGTAATAATAAGTTAATAGAAAAAACATAAACATAATAAACAAAGAACATGAAACACAAAGAATCCATGAAATATGCCGGGAAAACATAGTAAGTTCTAAGAAAATAAATATAGAAGTTCATATTTTGAAACGAATGAAGTATTTGGGAACTAAAATGAAGTATTTCAAAGTACAGAACTCCTGTTTAGGTTTCTTTGTGTACTTCTAATGTTACTATGCATGATCTTGTCGTTATTTTTACATGTTTTACATGATTTCGGTTATTTCGACCTTGACAAATTTCATTTCATCTTGTAACCTTTTTTTCCACTCATCTTATAGGTCGAAGGAGCTCCCTTCAGTTCAATGGATTCAACAAAATAATCGCTGCCACTACATCCTGAGTTCAAGGGATTCCTTAGGGGCCTTCTACACCGTCTTGCTAATGTTGCCATTGCTGGACGCCACAACCATGCTCGTCGTTCTTGTGCTACCATTCACATACTGCTCCCTGCTTTACTCCACCGATATCCATAGGAATAAGTTATATTCAGTTTGCCACTTTTATAATTGATGCTCCTATGTTAACAAAAACAATAGTTGAAGCTCCTAAAAAGCAATTATATGTATGCTGCATCACTTTGGGGAACTACAGCAAACAAAATGAGGAGAGCTTGGTAGTACTTGATTTGTTATAGTACTACTTGAACCCTTTCTGTTGAATATATTGGATCCTATTTATTGCAACCTCGTAGATTGTTGGATGCATGTGGTCCTTCTCTTGTGCATATTCAGTTTTAATAAATGGTGAACTGAATGGAAAAAATCATGCCATCTATAGTGAAAGTTCAGCAAAAAAGGAGAGCTCATTTACGGGTAAAAATTCATGTACATCTATAGGGAAAGTTCAACTAAAAATAGAGTTCATTTATAGGTAATAAAAAATCGATGTACATATAATTGGATCTGTGTGCAAGAAAGGACAATGGGTTTGAATTCACACAAATAAACCAATTGATGAACCTCACAAGTTCGGATATGATGACACATTCAGTGATCAACCCCTAAACATTTCGGACAGTGAAAAATACCTCAGTACAAACGCAAACATATATCAGTACGAGTACTCTGTTTTTTAGACAGGAAAAAACAACACAATGGGTTTCACCTTATTCAAAATTACTCTAAAACGGTTGCGAAGTAGAGAAAATGTTCAACATGAGTAAGTTTCGCATTTTCGATAGCTATCCAACTGTATATTATTTGCCTCATTTCGAAAAACTTAAAAAATCGTGTTGGAAATCAAATTTATCCGTATTCAAATTCGTATTAAAACCATAAGGAATTAGAAAAAAACTTTCTATACGAAACAGTTGCGCATTTTCCATAGCTTTCCAACGATCTATCAGTTGCGTCAATCCGACAAACTGTTTGCAAAAAACACAAAAATACATTTTTATCCAAATTACTTTGAAATCGTATAGAATTTGAAAAAACATTAGATATATGGAAGAAGCGGATTTTCACCACTATACAACGCCATCTTATTTGCTCAATTTCGACAAACCGTTTGAAAATTAACTCCAAAATACGATTCGCGTTTTTGGTTTGGAAAAAAATGTTTTTTCAAAACTGCTCTTACACCATAATATTTTTGCAAAAATAAATTATATGATTGTAATCTAGATGTCAAGAGCTTTCCAACAATATATTACACGCCCCGTTTCGACAAAAAAAACTGCAAAAAAAATTGAACTACAGAAGATGATTTTCAAAGGAAAATAAAAGTATCACTTCAACCGCTCGAATTCATCAGTTCAACCGCTCGAATTCATCAGTTCAAATGCTCAAATTCATCAGTTCAAGTAGGGTAACGGAATAATATTCTGTTACGCGAAATAGAATAGCCCAGATGTATATATAGGACCGTACTATTCTAATCCCAGGATTAGAATAACTATTTGGAACACGGAGCCATATATAGGAGCAGCGGAGGTGTTCCCGAACTCACCAAAAAAAAAAGAAATCCCACCCGAACCCCACGTTCCCCACCTCTCCCTTGCTCCCTCCCTGATCCCCGCCGCCGCCATCCCCGCTGCCGCGCGCCTCCTCCCTCACTGCTCCTCCCCCACGGCCGACGGGCCTCCTCCCCACGGACGGCGTGCCTCCCTCCTCCACCCTCGGCCGACGTGGCTCCTCTCAAGCAGTCGGGCCAAAGGCGAGGGAGTTGCTGCCGCCGCCGCCCTCGCCGGTGTCGTCGTCCTACGAGGCATTGGACCTCTCCGACAACGAGGCGGCGCCGACCGCTCTTGGGCCACCCTGCCCAACAGGGCGCTGATGTACCCCCCGCTGCCGCTCAACGTCGGGAGGTGCACCAGCATCATCATCGGGGAGAAGGCCACCGGGGCCAGAGGCGACGCGCTCTACTCGCTCTACACCAACATGAGCTAATCGCCGTCCCCCCTTCGCTTTCTGGGCTTCAAATTTTCCAAATCCGGGGGAGAGTAGTGTTATTAGTTGCTGAAATTGGTGTCATAAGGATTCGTGCATGCCCGTCTCTCTGTTGTGCGATTGTAGGAGGGGCCCGACACCGGAGGAGGAGAGGGAGGTCGGAGTCCATCGTGGTGCAAAACCAGGACGGCGTCTTCTGTAGCTTCATCAAGAACTTCCTCAGAACTATGGGTGCCAATCTTGTTGGATACAAGTACCAGATTTGGGGCCAGGTACATGACGTTCCCCTTCATGATTCTCGATGTCGCTCGCCTGGATTCCAGACTGATTTACCATGGTAGACATGAACCAATGATGAGTGTTAATGGTCGCTAAGGGAGACCTGGACTAAGGGGTCCTCGGGCGTCCGGCCTGTTGGCCATGGGCCGGACTTATGGGCTATGAAGATACGAAGACTGAAGACTGCACCCGTGTCCGGATAGGACTCTCATTGGCGTGGAAGGCAAGCTTGGCGACTGGATATGTGGATTCCTTTCTTTGTAACCGACCTTATGTAACCCTAGATCCTCCCGGTGTCTATATAAACAGGAGGACTTAGTCCGGATAGGGGACTCATTATCATAGTTATACAAGCTAGGCCACTAGGGTTTAGCCATTACGATCTCAAGGTAGATCAAATCTTGCAACATTCATATTCATCAATATCAATCAAGCAGGACGTAGGGTATTACCTCCATAGAGAGGGCCCGAACCTAGGTAAAACACAGTGTCCCTTCTCTCCTGTTACTATCGACCTCAGACGCACAGTTCGGGACCCCCTACCCGAGATCCACCGATTTTGACACCGACATTGGTTCTTTCATTGAGAGTTCCTCTGTGCTGTCGCTAAATGTTCTAATGGCCCCTTCAATCGTCAATAATGACGCCGTCCAAGGAGAAACTTTTCTCCTCGGACAGATCTTCGTGTTCGGCGGCTTCGCATTGCGGGCCAATTCGCTTGGCCATCTGGAGCAGATTGAAAGCTACGCCCTTTTCCATCAAGTCAGATTTGGGAGCTTGAACTATGTTGCGGACATCTGTGGAGACTTGATCTTCGCCGGATTCGATACCGCGGTAGCCGCTCTCGGTCATCCCGATGATCATGACCTAAATCTGTCATCAGACCGCTTCCAGGAGATCGCTCCTATAACCGTTCTGGCCTTAGAACTGGAGCAGAATGCACCGTCCGAGGACGGGAGGATCAAACCCACCACGGAGGCCACAGATCCCACGGTGTTGGAGCCGCACATAGACTTAACCTCTCATGACGTCTTTGTCACCGGGACTCTGGACTCGTCCCCGAACGTAAATTCCGAACCACGTGAGCCCGCGGACGCCGATCTTGATCGTTTATCGATCCTCAAATTCAGCACCGCAGACATCTTCCAGCACTCGCCCTTGGGCGATGTGCTAAATTCCTGAAAGAACCTGTCCTTGGTGAAGGACTCACAGCCGAACTATATCTGACTTGAACCAGGGGCTGGCGGCAGAGAATTTTGCTTCCCACCCACCTCCCACTTCATAGCCACGGTCGATGATTTGACGGATACACTTGATTACGACTCCGATAACATTGACGGTATGGACGACGATGCCGAAGACAACAGAGGCCACGTATGAAAGACTCGGAGGATGACAATTACCTTCTGCTCTCTGAGGATGAGGTGAGCCTCGGTACCGAGGATTTCATCGTGCCTGAGGAACCTCTTGAGCAGGAGCGCTTCAAGCGCCAACTAATAGCCACTGCAAGGAGCCTGAAAAAGAAGCAGCAGCAACTTCAAGCTGACCAAGATCTGCTCAATGATAGATGGACCAAAGTCCTAGCCGCTGAAGAATACGGCCTTAGTGGCCTAGCCAAAAGCTACCCGAAGAGTAGATTGCTACCCTAGGGCGACGATAAGGTGCTCGAGCCCGTGCCATTATTGCACAAGGCGTCAGGTCGACCAACACGTGGTCTATGCAAAGCGACAACTCAAGCCAAACACCACACCACCCACCTCGCCGTAAAGGCAAGAACAAAGCAGCTCGAGGTTGTGCATACGACCGTCAACAAGACTTGGGTAGTAGAGCAGGACACTCAAGAGCGACCTACAGATCGCGAGGACATACCTCGACACGTGATGACGGCCACCTATTCGGACATGACAAACCTAGCCACGCCCGGGCCGAAAACCGCAAACAGACTCCATCGGAGGTATGTCGTAGTGTGGCCCAGTATAGAGGCGCCACACACCCTCTTTGCTTCACAGATGATGTAATGGAGCATCAATTCCCAGACGGGTTCAAACCCATGAATATTGAATCATACGATGGAACAACGGATCCCACGGTATGGATCAAGGACTTCCTCCTCCATATCCACATGGCACGTGGGGACGACCTTCATGCCATGAAATACCTACACCTAAAACACAAAGGACCAGCTCGGTACTGGTTAAACAGTCTGCCGGAAAATTCTATTGGCAGCTGGGAAGATTTGGAGGACGCCTTTTGCGACACCTTCCAAGGAACATATGTCCGGACACCAGATGCCGATGGCTTAAGTCACATTGTCCAGTAGCCCAGAGAGTCAGCCAGGCAGCTCTGGACTAGGTTCTTAGTTAAAAAGAATCAATCGTCGATTGTCTGGACGCGGAAGCCCTTGCCGCCTATAAACACAGCGTCCAGGATGAATGGCTTGCACCCCACCTCGGTCAAGAAGGACCCAGATCCATGACAACCCTTACCGCTCTAATGACCCGCTTTTGTGCATGAGAAGACAACTGGCTTGCTTGTAGAAGCAATAGCGCCAGCGACTCGGGCACTTCCAAAATCCGAGATGGCAATGGCAAGCCACGACGAAGCAAACACAACAGTCACAATGATAATGAAAGATCACGCGACACAGCGGTCAACGCCGGATTCAGCAATCCCAAGCCTGGTCAATGGAAAAAGCCATTCAAGGCAAACAGAGACGGACAATCCAACCTAGACAGGATACTGGACCGACCCTGCCAGATTCACGGCCACCCCAATAAACCAGCTAGTCATACCAACAAAAACTGTTGGGTCTCCAAGTAGGCTGGCAAGCTCAACGCCGAACACAAGGGAAGGGGGCCGCCAGGCAATAGGGATGACGGAGTGGTTCACCAGCCAAATGCCGGGGGCCAGAAGCAATTTCTCCCGAAAGATCGATCAAATCCGGAGCAGAAATAGTAGTTCGGCTTCCGTTGCCCATCTCATATACCCGTTAAAACTATATCGCGCATACATAACTACCCACTTAAGATACCATGGGCATTGGCGGAAGCATAATACAGACGAGTCTGCAAGCACTCTGGTAACATTTTTATCTACTTTCCTTTTTCTTTCTTCATTACCTCTTAAAAACAGGTGGTGCAAAGGAGAAACATCTAAGACCGACTTTATTGGAGTTCGGATCCGTACACTCACCTATGGAGATACTTCCATCAAGGATTTCCCCTCGCCGAGGACAGGCGGCGCAGATGTGCGACAGGAGGTCCAAAATAACTTTTTGTAGACCATACTCTTTTTTGAGCCTGTAACATGCCTTTTTCCTCTGCCTTTGACCCAGGGTATATCAAATAGCCGGGGTCGTGGCCTTTATATATATCAAGTAATTTTTGGCATATCGCTCAGGTCCCAGTTCACATTACCCGAATTAATCATCCATGTATTTCCGCAAATGCATATGCCTCCTATGGTTGTTTCACAAGATATACCCCGGCTTAAACTTGCCAGGGGCTCGATACGGGAACAATTGAGTTGCCAACAAAGTCCGAACAGCTTTTACAGCATACTTCGGCATCGCGAGTTTGGCCTTATATGCATCAGCTCCGAATCATGTCTCAGGTCAATAGTTGGGTTCCGAGGCTCCTGTGCTTGCTATCCTACGTTCCGCTCTATCGGCTAGGGTAGTAAAGGGAGAACTACTGCGATTATGCTTCCGGTTCACCTGTCTTAGCACCTCAGTAGAGAAAGCCAAAAACTGAGTGTCATGATGCGGCGAGAGCTGCTCAACCACTCATTGACTTATCGAAATCTCTAGCAATTCCTCTGTGTCACACGAAGGACCTCTTTTCGGTCAAATATGTACACACATCGTATGAATAAGCCGCATACATACCAGGGGCTATGTCGTAGACCCACCATAAAACTCCTATGGCTAAGTGAAAGTGTTAACGCCCTATAGTCTGGTTGCCTGGTTCGCCGCACTGACACCTCCTTCACGGACCAAGATGTTGGGTCAAGAGTGATCAAATGATTTTCCAAACACCCGCATACTTCGTACGAGGGGGCTGAAGCCGATGACTGGAAAACTTCCAGGTTATATTAAAACAACCGCACAGGAGGAACACAAACTTTCGAGCAATATATATAAAAATAGATTAACTATAAATTTTCTTGTACAATTCTCATACACCTCACTCAAACATTATGTCTTTCGAGCATTGACCCTCTATCAAGCGGGCGGCCACTAGGACATCTTCAAAATAATGCTCAGGTTCGCGGTGGTCCTTGCCCTTGGGTGGACTCTTCACCGCAACATCGATGGCCTTCATCATCCCCCAGAATGTCTTGACTCGGGCAAAGGCCATCCGTGCACCCTCGATGCACACCAACCTCTTCACAGCGTCGATACGTGGCACCGCGTCAACAAGCCGTTGCACCAAGCCGAAGTTACTATTTGGAACAGGCTCCATTGGCCATAACCGGGTTATGATGTTCTTCATGGCAGCGCCGGATATCCTATGAAGCTCGGCCCACTGGGACATCATCTCATTTAGCAACAGGGGGCGCTTCAATGCACTGGATTGTGACCACAAAAGCTTCTCTGTTGCATACCCCCTCTCGCGCCTGGTAAAACTGCGCCGCATTGGAAGAACTCTTTGGCAAGTCTAAAAACTCGCCCGAAGAACTCCATAATTGGTTAAGCCGAGCATAGTTCGGATCGCCGAACTTAGTCTGTACCAAAAATGGCTCACTAGCCGCAATCTCCCTAGCTTGCCGAATCTCCTCACGGGCAGCTCTGGATTCAGACCGCGCTTCTCTCGCCTCTTGTAAGGCCCTGTCAACTTCAGCCGTTTTGGCTTCATTCTCCTTCTCAAGGAGTTCACAGCGGCTAGCAGCATTTTTTAGTTCAAGTGCCATCATGGATATCTTCTCCTCGTCTTGACGCCGAGCAGCTCATTCGGCTTTTAGCTCAGCCGATGCCTTTTCGGCAGCCGCATTACTACACCGGGCCTACTCCTTGGCCTGGACCAGCTCCGCCCGAAGAATTTCAATGGCGGCAGCACCATCTGCAGTCATGCATATTACAGTATATGACTTTTAGCATCATGCTTATATCACAACAATGTATGTGAAGGGACTGCGCTGAATACATACCTTGCGATTCGTCAAGACGCATATTGATTAACACAATGTCATCCCCGGCCACATCAAGCTTCGGTTGCAGCTCGGCAACATCCATAGTCTGGGAAGTAGTAAGGGGGGAAGTAGCCTGTGTTCAAGTTAATCAGATTAGTCCTTTGAATATTTCTTCTTGATCCTCCGTTCGCCTCCCATGGGAAGCCAACCCGAGTCTCAGGGGCTACTATCTATACACAGGTGTATTTTTTGAATAAAACACGATTGCACATATTACAGTACAAACCTAGAAGCCTCTTAGTAGGCTCGCAAAGGCCTCATTCAATCCGCTCTTCGCGGACGGGACCTTTTCAACCACCGTGCCCATTAGGGTACGATGTTCCTCCGAGACGGACGCCTGCCGCAGCATGTTCGTCAAGATATCCGGCGCCTCTGGGTCTCTAGAGGCTGCCGTAAGAGTACGACCACCCTTTGAAGGGATCCGTTTATTCGTATCCGGCTGTATACCGGATTGCTCGGGGCCCCCGTTGTTGTTCCCCGGACCCTGGGCTACCGAAGTATCACCTTCGGGCAATGTCTTCATCATCCCTTGCACCACTTGTTGGTCGGGCAAGACCCACTTCGACGACACCTCTAAGTCGTCCGCCCTATTGGACGGAGAGGCCGATGGGGGCGTATTGCTTTCCATCATCTCTAGGAGAATGTCCCCCGAGGAAGAGGATTATTGAGGAAGACTGTGTGTTGAGCTGCAAAATCAAAAAATATATATTCCAGGCATTATAAGAAAGGAATGGAACATGTTTAAAACAACCTTGATTCACTTACGATTTGGCCTGAGGCTTGTCCTCGTCATGAGACTGCACTTCGACGTCCTCCAAGCCCGAGCGATCCACCTAAGGCATCTTGCCTCGCTTAGGAGCCTGCTTCTCCCGATCTTCAGAGGAGGTCCTTCTCTTCCTAGGAGGAAAGGAGACATTGGCCCCCCCTTCACTTTTGTCTTCGGATGAGGGGACTTTGATTCCTCCAGACACAATGTCTGATGCACCCTTGGAATAGGGGCCATCTTTGGTCCTCTCACTCTCCGCCTCCCCCTCCTTCACAGGCATTTAGTATGGTGCTAGGGCCAGCATCCTTGTTAGAACAGGATTCGCTGGGCCCTCGGGCAGAGGGCCGAACACATAATTAGCTCCACCATCTTTGTCCAACCCTGTAAGAAGATAACTTGCTCAGTACCATATTCGGTATGCATAATTACAAAGTGTTCGGGAGCCAAGTGCTTACCGGGATATCCGGACGGTTGCAGTTAAGGCCAGCATCTTCGGTGGTGTCTAGCCAATTTTTCCGCTTCCCGAAAAATAACTTCCACATCCCTTTGTGTGTGGTGCCGAAGAAGTGTTGCAGGGTTTGTGGTCCTTCTAGATTAAACTCCCACATGAGGCAGACCTGCGCTGGCACGACAGGATTCGGCGAACTAACATCACTTGGATCACGTTGACAAGATTGATGTCTCTCTCGAGGAGGGTTCAGATGCGGCTTTGTAAAGTATGCACTTGATTAACTGATCCCTGGTCCAGCCCCTTGTTGTCCCATGATGCAAGCTGTAACGGTGGGCTAGGACGGAATGTGGGGGCAGCTACCCACTTGGTGCTGCAGGGCTCGTTAATGTAAAACCACTCCCGCTGCCAGTGATTGGAAGCTTCGGTAAAAGAACCTTTTGGCCAAGGAGTGCTGGTGAGTTGGCTAATTGTAGCATCGCCGCACTCCACCTGTTCCCCATCGACTACCTTCGGCTTCACACTGACGGTCTTGAGCCATAAGCCGAAGTATGGGGGGATTCGGAGGAAGCCCTCGCATGTAATGATAAACACCGAGACGTGGAGGATAGAGTCCGGGGCTAGGTCATGGAAATCTAGTCCGTAATAAAACATTAGCCCCCGGACGAAGGGGTGAAGAGCAAACCCTAGCCCCCGGAGGAAGTGGGAGATGAACACGACCCTCTCCCCAGATCTGGGGGTCGGAATAACCTGTCCTTGAGCAGGAAGCCTGTGGTGGACCTCCGCGGTCAAATATCTGGCTGCCCAAAGCTTTGCGATATCCTCCTCCGTAATGGTGGAAGCCACCCATCGGCCTTGGGAGCTAGGTCCGAACATAATGGGAGGCTTGAAACGATGAAGTCGAACCTTGGGTGCTAGAACTCGAGGTCGGGAAGGCTGAGGAGAGGTTTGGCATAAAAAAGGCCCTTGGTTCCTTTATAAAGGCAGCGGGTCTTGGACGCCTCCTCTAAGCCTAAGAACCTACCTATTCCTAAGGAATCTTTCCCGCAAGACGGTTGGGTTACCCACGCTCATATTGATGAAAATCCCGTAATTAGGGGACACGATCTCTGCTTAGACAAGACGTGTCAATGACAACCACGCGCCAAAACATGGAACGGCGGGACGGGAAACGGTTCGAAATAATGATCGAGAAGCGTGATGTCATATTACTAAAGTTATCAGCAGATTGGATTCGTAGAATACTATACTCTCTACGGCTGGATGTTATAGGTCCAGACATGATCAGTCATCCAAAGACTATTTTGGAGTTCAGAAGGAGGAACCTGCCTTGCAATGTCAAAGATAGCACTACGCCCCGGACACCTTGTCATTGAAGCCAGGTTCAGGGGCTACTGAGGGAGTCCTAGACTAAGGGGTCCTCGGGCGTCCGTCCTGTTAGTCATGGGCTGGACTGATGGGCTATGAAGATACGAAGACCGAAGACTGCACCCGTGTCCGGATAGGACTCTCCTTGGCATGGAAGGCAAGCTTGGTGACTGGATATGTAGATTCCTTTCTTTGTAACTGACTTATGTAACCCTAGATCCTCGAGGTGTCTATATAAACCGGAGGACTTAGTCCGGATAGGGGACTCATTATCATAGCCATACAAGCTAGGCCTCTAGGGTTTAGCGATTACGATCTCGAGGTAGATCAACTCTTGTAATACTCATATTCATCAATATCAATCAAGCAAGACGTAGGGTATTAGCTCCATAGAGAGGGCCTAAACCTGGGTAAAACACCGTGTCCCTTGTCTCCTGTTACCATCGACCTTAGACGAACAGTTCAGTACCCCCTACCCGAGATCCACCGGTTTTGACACCGACAGTCACCAATGTAGGGGAACCGGGTCGATGAGCTTAAGAGCCGGTTCAAGCGGCTTCTTGGCGTTATCGTGTAAGATTCATTCTCCGTGCGTGACATGTCCATGAATTGTATGGATTTCATTAACTATTTTTGATTTGTGCAGGTTTGCCCCTAGTATAACCACGCTTACGGGGAGTTTCAGAAGCATGAGGGCATGCATCCCCAAGTGCCAGTCCATGCAGGTGAGGACCAACAGTTCTGCTCTGGTAAATCCATTTTCAAACATTGGGAGATTCATTAGTGAACTTGAATGGATTCGTTTAAACCAAGGAGGCATATTATCTTTAGCTGTGGAATTTTGCTGCAGATTCAACACGTCAGTGGGCTTTCAAAAAGGATTGGTAGGAGAAGAGGAGCAGAGCTGACTCTGCTCAAGATCACCTTTCTACAACAATGTAAGTAGCTTCCCTTAAGAAACTTATTGAGCCTTCGGATCGACGTGTCGGGAATTGGGAGCTAATCTGTGAGATGTATTTGTTTCATCAGTACCTAAAGGCAGTGTGTTTCTTTCCTGCATTTGCAACAGATGACGAAGCGCTACGAACTAGATTTCAGAGAGAGGGTTGGGAGGATGGGATACAAGGTGCAGACATCAGTGAAGAACTTCCAGATGACTTTGGAGGTAAAAATTGTGCCTGAACTAGATCTGGCCGCTGCGGCCAGTGCCCCGACCAAATCCTGATGCCCAGCACCCTCCCACATCCCATGGCTTGCGCGCCTCCAACAATGGCCACCGCCTTCCCCACCCACGAGAGCCACCAACCCCCCACCGGCCGCGACGGCCATGGAGGATACTGCGGCCGTCTAGAGGCCGCCGTGCGATCCAGCTACAGTTCAGAGCCGCCAACAGCTGTAAGCCACACTCATACCCAACAGCACTGCTGGCGCAAAGGTCTTCCTACTTGTACCGGTGCTTGGAGGCGCGTCGGAGCACTGCTGCCCACCTTGGCAGCTGCATAATTGATTCCCCTAGTTTTAACAAGTACATGCTGTGTTTGTGTGACCGATCTCTACCTGTTTCACATCGAGCAGGTATTTTGTCTTGCAGATACCGGTGAGGCCAAAAGTGCCATTGGGGATCAAAGGAGGAAGCACCAAAAAAGTAGCCACGCGATCCAGTACAACAAGTTGCAGGCAGTGCAACATTTTTGTGCACTTCAGTTCAGCTTCTACTCGCGTGCCACGCTGCCACTACCCTGGTGGTGCAACACGCCTCTCCCTATTAATTACTGCGTGCGAGAGCAATGCAGGTGTTGCCCTTGCACACACAGCCTCAACAGGTGTTGTATATTTTAGTAACAGTTTCATGATGTTGTAGATAGGTGGTATTTGTGCCCGTGGGTGTTTGTGATTATTCCTAAATGGGGATAGCTCATTTCATATTTCAGTTGCTTAACATCTTGTGTAGTGTGTGCTAATGCACGCGACACAACTGCTGCCTAGCAGCACATGCATGCCACCAATCATCCTAGTAGTATCCTTTTTTGGTCATATGTGTGTGCTACTACATGTTCAGTTGTCAGTTGTGAATTAGATACATGAGATTTGACATTTCCCGTTTCCAAAATATTGATGAATATTTCTACATGTGTATATTGAACTTAAGAATTTGCATCCGATTTTTATAGACCAAAATAACATAGTTTAAAAAGGGAATAAATAAAATAAGAAATCACGTGAAGTTCACTAGGAATACATTGGAAATAGGGAGAACAAAAACATTGACGTTATTTTTTTCAAAAGTATTTTTTTTAGAAAACCATCAAATTAAAAGAAACAAACGTTTGAAAATCTAGGATCGCTAAATAAAGAAGTTCAAAGAAAAAACTAACAAACATAAAACTCAGGTAGAGCAATTAGATGTCATATAAAAATAAAAAATTCACATTTCTAAAATAAACTAGGATTTTCCCGGCTTCTAAAAAACCCTAGAAGTTCAAATTTAAATGATTAAGGGTTCAATGTTTATTAAATAACTAATATTTTCCTAATTGCTAATGAATAAATATGTAAGTTAAAAAACAGAGCATTTCATAACTTGTAAAACAAATGATTTTCTCTGTTTTTTTCAAATCTAGAAGTTCAAATTTTACAAGACAAAAGTTCAGTGCTGATTACAAACCAAGAAGGTCAAATTGACAAAACAAAACAGTTCATAAAATACGGGTTTCCCTATTTCTAAAAAATCTAGAAGTTTAAATATAAATAATACAACAGTTCGATGTTTATTACAAAATCAATAAGTTTAGATAAAATATTGTTCATAAAGGTTTATAAAAAAGAGAAGTTCAACTGAAAATAACGAAGCAGTTCGATGATTATTTCGAAACTAGGATTTCCCTATTACTCAAAGAATAAACCAAGAAGTTCAAAATTAAAAAAGGGCAGTTCAAAAAACATTGAAAAACGGATTCCCCTATTTCTAATAAAAGCAAGAGGTTCAAATTTAATGATGAAGAATTTCGATGTTTATTACAAAACCAAGAAGTTCCAATTAATAAATATTAGTTCCAAAAAATTATATAAATCAGATTTTGCATGTTTATATACTAAGAAATAGAAAAAGGCTCACTTAGAAAATGTTAACTCTCAAAGTTCAAATTTAATAAATTGGATAGTTCGACAAAAAATAGAAAACAAAAAAGAGACATACATATCTTTGTACAGAAAAATCCCATGGAATTTTCCTTTTGTTTTTGGAAAATGGATGTTTCTCTTTCCTTAAAAACACCAAGATGTTCAAATGTAAATAACAAGCAGTATGATATTTATTAAGGAATTAGGATTTTTCCCGTTACTAAAGAATAAAATTAAGTAGCCCAAATTTAAAAAATAGAGAAGTTACAAATTTTGTAGAGAAAATCGATTTTCACCGTTTCTAGAAAAAACCTAGAGGTTCAAGTTTAAATAGGGGAGAAGCTGAGTGTATAAATAGCGGCGTGTTTTCAATAGCTTTCCATCGGTATATCATTTGCTCAATTCTGGTAAGTGGTTGGGAAGTTACGGTATATCACTTGCTCCAGAAGTTCAACCTCTTCACGAAGTGCATTTTTGGAGACACTGTTTTTCTGATAATGCCAAACGCATGATCTCAGAAGTTCAGATTGATAACTGCCAGAAGTTCACATACTACATGGTGTGCATTTTGTATTCAAAAAGAATGAAACTGCAAGGCCTAAAGTTTTGTTGCTAGAAGTTCAAGTGCTCGGCCCGAGAAATTTCAAAACTTCTTCTGAGAGAGGTTGAATAAAAATACATGACAGAAGTTTAAGGTGAAAACAATGAGAAGTTCAACTACTACAAGGAATGCATTTTAGGTGAGAATAAAAGTATAGAAAAATAAAAGCTCAAAAGGTTTATTGAAAGAAGTGCAAGTGCTCTGTCCGGGGAAGTTCAAAATTTTTACAAGAGAGGTTCACCTTGTATTTCCATGTTCGATTTTTTCGTATAAAAATTGAATACAATTCTTTACTCAAAATATAAAATGGTGAAGTTCAAATTGAAATAACAGAGAAGTTTGGAGTTTATTAAAACCTTGGATTTACCTGTTAAAAAAATTAAAAACACAATGCCACTTTTTTCACTTTTAAAAACAACTCATAAATGAAAAAAAATGGTTGCTAGAAGTTCAAGTGCTCGACGAGGAAAAGTTCAAAAAATTCTTATGAGAGAGGTTCACCGTGTATTTAGATGTCCAAAATACATAAAAAATATGTTGTTTTTTTATGTTTTAAAATATTTCTCTCAAACCAGAGAGAAGTTCAAAGTGATGACAACCGGAGGTTCACGTACTACATGGTGTGTATTTCATATAATAAAAAATACAATAAAGTGAGACAGAGTGAAGTTCAAACAGACATGCCCCGGAAGTTCAACTACTTCACGCACTGCAAAAAATAGCACATCAAAAAACAGCACGTCCAAAACAGAGTGAAGTTCAACTACTTCACGCAGTGCATTTCCATTAGCGATGAACATAGAAATCATGATCTCGCCATTTTCTAGTTTACTTCAAAACATCAGGAATATCATATGTGTAAGTTCAAGTCCTCGGTCGGAGAAAGTTAAAAAATTTATTGTGAGAGAGGTTTGTACAAAAGGAATATCATTTGTGTAACACTAACGAATGGATGAGAAAATTACAAACAAAAATACGTCATAGAAGTTCAACGTGAAAACAACAGGAAGTTCAACTATTATGCTGAATGAATTTCAGATAAAAAAACTTCTAAAATCATCGCGAGTATGAAAAAATGATCAACACGGGAAAGTTGCGTGTTTGCAGCAGCTTTCCATCGGTATATCACTTGCTCAATTCCAGTGAGTGGATGGAGAGCTACGAGAAAAAAAACGTGAAAAATAGAGTGAAGTTCAAGTAGACATGCTGAGAAATTCAAGTTCTTCACGCGGTGCATTTTCGAAGAATCTGTTTCGCGATAAAGGCAGAACGCATGATCTAGCTGTTTTTGAAATTACTTGAAAAGGCTAGGAATCAGAGAAAACCATCAACATGATGAAGTTTTGCGTGTTTCGTAGCTTTTGAACGGTATATTATTTGCCCCATTTCGATGAAGTCTGTAGAAATTACAGAAAAATGTGTTTTTAGACATTTTCAAAATTGACTAAAAATTGAGAGAAATAATATATACCAAAAAGTTTTGCATTTCCTCAAGCTTTCCAACGCCGTATCATTTGCTGCATTCAGACGTATGGATAAAAATTAGCTCGAAAATACAAACTCGGTGGAACTTGTACCATTTTCTAAATTTTTTAAACCATTCAAAATTAGAAAAAACTTTCAACATGAAAAAGTAGCGCATTTTCATAAGCTTTCCAATGCCATATCATTTGCCTCAATTGGATTAGCCGTTTATAAATTACATTGAAAATACGAACTTGGCTGTTCGGTTTGTGAAATTTAACGATTTTCCAAATTCCTCTTTATCCATAGGGAATTAGAGAAATCTTTCAACATGTGGAGGAGCGGGTTTGCAGAAGTTTTCCAACGCCGTATTATTTGCCTCATTCCGATAAACGGTTTAGAAATGCGATCGAACATACGGTTCACGTATTTTGTATGAAGAAAAAAATGGTTTTCAAAACTGCTGTTAAAACGCTTACATTTTGCCAAAAATTTAACTTGGGTCATGATACTCGTGTCCACAGCTTTCCAACGCGCAAGCCCCATTTGGACAATGTTGGCGGAGGTTCAACCTAGCACTGGGAGAAGTTCAACGTACCACTGCCTGAGCAGGTCAGGTTGTGATCATAATAGTATTCTCATCTCGTGATCAGAATAGTGTTTATATGCGGAGGTTCAACCTAGCACGAGATGAGAATACTATTTTGATCACAACCTGACCTACCCAGGCAATAGTACGTTGCCACATCAAAGTTGTGCATTGAGTATTCAAACATCACACAAACACCTCTTTGGTCCACACGCAGGCGATGGTATGTAGTTCTATATTGGATGATCACTCACGTGCGACGTACGCTTCGCTTCTGTGCTGGGCCTGTGAGTTCGTCGTCCATCACTTTGACCCAGTGAGAGAGAGGTACGTTTGATGAACAAGGAGGATTAATTCTTTTAGGGCTGTGTTACTAGGTGTATAGTACGTGTCGAAGGGGGTGACCAACATATATAGTCCCGTGATCAGAATAGTGTTTATGTATGTATATATATGTATATATGTGTATATATATATGTGCTGGTCACCCCCTTCGACACGTACTATACAGCTAGTAACATAGCCCTAAAAGAATTAATCCTCGTTCATCAAATGTACCTCTCTGTCGCTGGGTCAAAGTGATGGACGACGAACTCACGGGCCCAACATAGAAGCGAAGCATACGTCGCACGCGATTGATCATCCTATATAGGACTACGTACCATCGCCTCCATGTGGACCAAAGAGGTGTTTGTGTGATGTTTGAATATGCAATGCAGAACTTTCATGTGGCACCACATATATAGGAAACCAAAAAGTCCCCACAGATAGCGCGAGGTTCATGATGCGTGGTATGTGCTATATGTATGTACTTCTACTGTATATCACAAACCAGAAAAGAATCATTCCTTGATGGTCAAATTAACCTCTCTCTCGTTAAGTCAAAGTGATGGAGGACAACCACGCATGCCCACAGATGGAAGCGGCACACGCGACTGGGTCCCTATAGGGTAACCACTGCCTGCATGGTATTGCATGATGTTTGAATACCAATATAATGTACAACTTTGATGTGGCACCTTCCTCGAGAACCGGAAAGTCCCCACATGGAGCGAGGTTATGACACACACACACACACACACACACATATATATATATATATAGTATTCATGTTACCCCCTCTTTGACATTTACATACTCCTACCGTGCATATACATAACACAAACCAAAAAATAACCATTCTCGTTGGTCAAATTAACCTCTCTCTCGTTGTGCGTTCAACTGGTCGACGACCTCGTGGGCTCACAGAGAGTGGCACAAGCAAGTGATGTCATAGGACAAAACCACCGCGTGCATGTGCCCCTGTGTTATGTGATGTTTGAATACCCAATGCACAACTTTGACATGGCGCATGCTTCGCAAACCGGAAACACACTACACCACGATGCATGTAGCCCCCTCACTTCAAGCCGGTGGGAGGGTGTGTACGCACGTGCTCGAACTTTGATATGGAATCTCACCATGATCCACACCACACATCATTCAACCATTTTTATAAAGTGATTGATTTCCTAGGGATTTAATGTGCAAAAATCAAATTTGAGATACATGTGCACCAAAATGGATTGCAAAATCATATGTGTCCCTGGGTGCATGTTTCCCTGTGCAAGAGATTTCAAAACATTGAGAATATATGTTTTAAAATTCAGTAATCCAAAACTTAGTTGAAATTCATGAAACTTATCATGGTGTCATATAAGGACACCAGTAGATTGTGATATTGTATTTTTTGTCAAATTTGAGACTCATTTTGATATAATCTTCTCACAAACGGGAGATTATTAAAAACTGGCAACCAATATCTCATATGGATTATTTATTCAGACTGTGTGCATTAGACCATGCCATGCTTCAGTTAAGTAGTAAAGCGGCATAATGAATCATCAATAAACCAAAAAATATACGTGCTGCCACACACCTCGTGTGTCGTGTGAGCAGGCATGAGTTGACGGGACGCATGCGAGCAGTCCGTTGCGCAGGCACACCAGGAGGCATGCGTGCAGGTGTGCGTATTGATGGGAGGCGTGCGAGTAGCTATATGAAATGATGGTAGGAATGGCAGAAGTACGCCTCGCAGGCTCACCAGGAGGCGAGATAGCCTTTGACTGCCGCCCACCTCGCTCCCACTGGTTCATATTAATTGCGCACCCGAGCTGTCTACTATAATAGGTGGCCGCACCCCTGGTCCATAGTGGTCACCAACGTCTGGACTCTGAAGTGTATGAGGATGCCGCTAAAGCGCACCATCGGAGGGAGTGGCGACGCTAGTGCTGGTGAAGCACCCGCGCAACGCATGAAGCTGGGTACAGAGGTTGCCATCGCCGCCGACGAGGTCTCGCCTGGGCAACAGCATAACCTTGACTTTGTCGGCGCCCTCGTGCCCCCAAACGAAGCCGGAGGTCAACAGCAACTCCGGCAATCACTGCGACTCCGATGGAAAACCGGTTAGTCATCTATATACCCATTTATGCGGGAAACATATCTTGTGTTTTCTCTGCTTACTTCCCCCTCTATATTTTTTTGGGATACAAATCCTATGGTTATGTTCTCTCAATCCATGAAATCAGAGTAATAAAGATCCGTTAAATGCACATAATGCATTGAGTGTGTGAATTTTATCTGTATAGAGTTAGTGATTAATTGTTTGTTTTGTACAAATGATTTTTGCTAATAACCCGACTAGGGTTAGCTTGCGTGCTAATAATTCATGGCCAGATCTTGAGAATTGATTTTGAATGTCCTACATACATGTATGTGCCTTTTTTTCTGCTAGATCTTGAGAATTGATTTTGAATGTCCTACATGTATGTTTTTTCCATTTTTTCTTTCAGATTGGTATGTACACAGATGGGGCTTCAGCCAGTGATGCCGCTGGATGTAGATCTTGGACCCAGCTGCGCGGCCAGAAGCGGCCACACCCCCTGGACCTGAGGAACCAGTAGAATCTTCGGTGGACCGCATCAGCGATCTCCCGGACAACATCCTTGGGGAGATCATCTCCCTTCTCGCCACCAAGGATGGCTACCGCACATAAGTCCTCGCATCTCGGTGGCGCACTCTGTTGTGCGCCGCACCTCTTAATCTACACCGTCGTCAGCTATCTGTCAATGATGATTCTAAACTCCCCGGAGCCACCATCTCCTCCCACCAGGGCTCCGTTCAATGCATCTGCATCCCGACATGCTACCTGCTGGACATACCTTGCATGGTGGCCGCCTGGCTGACATCCTGTCAATTCGATAGACTCCCGCAGCTTGAGTTCTACCATTAGTACAACGATAGGTTACCACCAATAACTGCATCTGTGCCCTCACCACCAATGCCCATCTCATGGTTTTCCTCCTCTCTCCACACCTCCACCTTGACCCGATGCCATATAGCAGACAAATTGGTACAAATGCGTCGACTGCCACTGCTGAAGAAACTTGGGCTTGTGTTGGTTCATCTGTCAAAGGCCTCACTCCACAACATCATCCACTCCAGTTTCCCTGCCCTGGAGCATTTGGTGCTTCTTTTTGGAAATGTAATCCATATCCCTTGTCTCAAAATAAAGTCTCCTCACCTTGTAAGCATTGGAATTCATTTTGAAGGACAGGAGCTCATCCTCGAAGATACCCCTTCACTTCAAAGGTTGCTCCTTGATTGTTGTTATAAACCTTCGGAAATAACTATGGTCTCTGTGCCAAAAATGGAGTCCTTGGGTGCAATTCATGATCCATTTAAATGGTTCGAGATGGTGTTGGCCTCCACACCTATTGAGGTACTGTATATTATTCATGTACACTTTTTTAATTTGCATTTTTCGTTTGTGTGCATAAGTTAAGTATCATCTTGGAGTACACTTTCAATGCTAATATTATGTTCTATGCTCAATGAAGAGCTTGTCCATCCTATCAGTGGTGGTGGATTCTGTCAAGACCTTATATATCAGTATGTGGTGTTTTGATCTCAACATCATTATTGCCTTGCTACAATGATTTCCATGTCTGGAGAATTTGTATATAAAGGTGACAATTTCACGCAGATTGAAAGCCCATATATAATGTACTATAATTAATCATTCAGCTATCGCTCTTTCAACATAATCTTTTTTAGACATTAACTGTTTTCAATCTTCATCTCTATTTAGGCACCAACACATGGATATATGGTTCAAGAAGCACCAAGATTTTCTCATATCTCATGATATTCGTTTGAAGACAGTAACGCTGGAAGTATATCCATCCAACAGTCCAAACAATAGCTTTGTCACATTCTTCATGTTGAATGCGAGGGCGCTATTGTCCGTGAGGATTAAGTTTTCCAACAAGAAATTTCTCATGAAACTGTATGTGGAACAACATAAAAATAACTTTCAGGTGGACCTAACGGCTTCTGTTCATGCTCGGCTTATATTTACAACAACTTGTCATCATCATGGACTAGTAGAACTTTTGTACTAGGATCTTGATTTTATGGATCGAACCGATCCATTTGATTGTGACAACCAAAAACATTGGTTGAGTCAGATGTTATTGCCCTGTTCAATCCGGCGTATGTGTAAACCTGATGAACAATTAATCCTCGTTCTTTTGTACCTTTTGTAAGATGGAGTTAGACACTGTTTCCCTTTTCAACTAGGGTTTGACCCACATTTTCTTTCATACTGGGCGTCTGTGCTCCTATAGGTACTACCTCTGTCGTGGTTTATTGTTTATTGGCCCCTTCGTATTTTGTAGTACCAAACTTTGACCTTAGATTTAACTAATAATATATTAATGCATGTCCTTGAAAATAATATTGTTGGACGGCTATTCCTGGCTATGTACATCTACTATATGCAATAATTATGCATGTGCTTGCTCGCCGTTTAGGCGGCCGTGGCGCACTCTGCTCGCGTGCCTCTGCGCTCTACTCGTCGTTTAGGCGCCCTCGGGTCACGTCTCTCTGCTCGCCGTTTAGGCGCCAAGTCTCGCTCGGGTCTCGTCGTCCCTCCGCGCACACTCTGCTAGTGGTTGGGGAAGCTTTAGTTATTTGATCTTAGATTACATTAATTAATTACACCTCGAGAGATGGAATCATCCGGCTCTGGAGGTATAATTAATTAACCTAAACTATGATCTCCAGCACCCGTTCCCATCGCGCAACTCCATCCGGTCGTTGGCCGTTGGGGGTATGCCGGTATGTGTGGGTAACTAGCTAGCCAGTGTGAGGGAGTCTTGGATTAGGGGGCCTCCGGACAGCCGGACTGTTGGACTATGAAGATACAAGATTGAAGACTTCGTCCCGTGTCCGGACGGGACTCTCCTTGGCGTGGAAGGCAAGCTTGGCAATACGGATATGTAGATCTCCTCCCTTGTAACCAATTCTGTGTAACCCTAGCCCCCTCCGGTGTCTATATAAACCGGAGGGTTTAGTCTGTAGGACAACAACAATCATACTATAGGCTAGCTTCTAGGGTTTAGCCTCTACGATCTCGTGGTAGATCAACTCTTGTAATACTCATATCATCAAGATCAATCAAGCAGGACGTAGGGTATTACCTCCATCGAGAGGGACCGAACCTGGGTAAACATCGTGTCCCCTGCCTCCTGTTACCATCCGCCTTAGACGCACAGTTCGGGATCCCCTACCCGAGATCCGCCGGTTTTGACACCAACATTGGTGCTTTCATTGAGAGTTCTACTGTGTGGTCATCATAAGGAGGGATGGCTCGTCTCATTGTCAAGAACAACATCACCTCTGGGGGAGCCCTGGCTGTAGGCCAAACTCTCCGACTAGGCGGCTTCGTCACGACGGCCCGCTCGGCCACTGCACCGACGATGACTTCTCGGGTCATCGGAAATGGCCTCCACATAGGCTCGAAATTCACCGAGCAGATGGATCCAATGGAGCTCTCCTCTTTGAACGGGCTCTTGGATCGCATCGCCGCTCTGGGAGTCGCTACGGACTATGATGGGATTGGGCTTAAACCCGACCAAAGGGAGATTAACTCTTCGTCAGTCACCCATCAGATAGCGGTGGTGGAGGAGCAATGCGGCGAATCTTCCTCTATCCTGAGGACGAACTATGTCCGGATTCCCGAGCTCTCCGAGCCGGATACCCGTCCATGGGGGGACATCACCCTAAACCTGAACCTAGAATCAGACTGCATGCCAAACCTGCGGGGCAACATCCCGGAGCCCGAACTTCCAAGATCAGAAACTCCTCCGCCCCTGGGTCTAAGATTGGGTCATGGTCTGGACTTAAATCCACCCACCCACCCAGATATAAATGATCTTTCCCACATTAGGCAAGAGCCCCAAGAGACAGCACATCACTATTGGGCCAGATTCCTCCTTGTAATGAACAAGGTCAAGGACTATCGCGAGGAAGACGCAATTTCGTTCTTCTGCAACAATTGCACGGACAAGGGAATCCTCAATGCCATAAGTCGCCATGACATTGCACACTTCGCTGACTTGGCGGCCATAGTACGGAAGTACTGTGCGATGTAAAGCGCTTGGAAAACCCAAACAAAATTTTGGGATAATCCGGCTTTGACAAAACCCCCGGCCCGAACTAAAAGGGTGCACTCTCATAAGTCGTCCGACTCAATTACAAAGAAACAAATGCCCACTACAGGGCGTGGAACCATATTGGAGGGATGGCTTAACGGGCCCTACAAAATTCATAGTACAGCGGAAACCATACCAACACACAACCTTAGAGCATGTTGGGTACTCCGGCAGGTGGCCAAGAGCGGTGAGGATCTCCTCATTCAAAACACAATAGAGCACCATCCCGTGGATAACAATACAGTACTAACAGTCTTCGAGACCTTCGTCTCAAATAATAGGCATAAGCGAGCACTCCACAGCCTTGCCGAAGTCTGCCACGTGGCAGCAATAAATCCATGGAGCGACACGGCTATCACCTTCAATGCCAGTGACGAACCTAAATTCCGAACAGCCCGAGCACCAGCCGCCTTGGTCCTCAGTCCAATTGTGGACGGCTTTCGGCTTACTAAAGTGCTCATGGACGGCGGCAGCGGGTTAAACCTCATTTATGAGGAAACTCTTCAAAAAATGGAAATAGATAGAAACCGTATTGAGCAAAGCAGCACAACCTTCCGAGGAATCATCCCCAGTTGGAAGGCACGTTGCGTTGGGAAAATCACACTAGATGTGGTATTCAGCACTCCGGAGAATTTGGGTATGAAGAAATTACATTCCAAGTGGCCCCGTTCAGTAGCGGATACCACGCCCTTCTAGGGCGGGAGGCATTCACGATCTTCCAAGCCATACCCCATTGCGGGTACATGAAGCTCAAAATGCCCGAGCCTAATGGAATCATCACTCTAGCTAGTGATCCAGACATAGCACTCCGCGCCGAAAACAAGACAGTGCACTGGCCCTCGAGGCATTATCCGAAGCCCTTGCGGCGGAGGAATTAACTACGTTGCGCTCCATAGTGGATAGGAACGACGTGATACTCGATAAAAGATCCAAGTCCACCTCTTTTAAACCAGCGGATGAAATAGTCAAATTCCAAGTCCATCCAACGGACCCCACCAAAAGAACATCCATCGGGGCACAGTTAAACCCTGCTGTAGACGCCGCACTACGGGAGTTCTGCGCGAGAATTGGGACATATTCGCCTGGCATCCTTCAGACATGCCAGGAATCCCATGCAGGCTGGCCGAGCATAGCCTTAACATTCTGAAGGGATTCAAGTTGGTCAAGCAGACTCTTCGGCGTTTCTCCGAACCTAAGCGACAAGCCATGGGAGAGGAGCTAGCCAAGTTACTGGAGGCCGGATTCATTAGAGAAATAAAACATCCGGACTGGCTAGCAAACCTGGTGATGGTACCAAAGAAGGACAAATCCTGGCGCCTATGCGTCGACTTCAAGGACCTTAATAAGGCTTGCCCAAAGGATCCCTTCCCCCTCCCTCGCATCGATCAAATTATCGACACCACCGCAGGACATGACTCATTGTGCTTCCTCGATGCATACTCCAGTTACCACCAAATTAAGATGGTGGAGTCCGATCAAGCCGCAACGGCATTTATCACTCCATACGGCCCCTTCTGTTTTAACACAATGCCCTTCAGCCTCAAAAATGCCGGCGCAACGTATCAGCGCATGATTCAGACATGTCTGGAAAAGCAGATCGGCAAAACAATGGAGGCATACGTAGACGATGTGGTCGTTAAAACCAGACACGTCGACTCCTTACTAGATGACTTGAGGCTCACGTTCGACAATCTCCGAATATACGACATTAAGCTCAATCCAGAAAAATGCATTTTCGGTGTACCCGCCGGAAAGCTCCTGGGCTTAATCGTCTCCAGTAGAGGAATTGAAGCAAATCTGGCTAAAATCCGGGCTCTGTCGCAGTTGGCTATCCCAACTGACCTCAAGCAAATCCAGAAGTTAACTGGATGTGTGGCGGCCTTAAGCCGCTTTATCTCCCGATTAGGAGAAAAGGCACTCCCCCTCTATCGCCTTCTTTGGCGCACCGAACGCTTCGAGTGGACGGACGCAGCCATAGCCGGATTGGAAGAAATAAAATCCATCCTGGCCACCAACCCAATCTTGGCCACGCCAAATGTCGGCTAACCAATGTTGTTATATATAGCGGCAACTCACCAAGTTAAAAGCGCAGTGCTCCTCGTCGAACGAGAGACGGACGGACATAAATTCCCACTTCAAAAGCCGGTATATTATGTATCCACTATCCTCACTCCATGCAAATAACAGTACCCACATTATCAAAAGATAGTATACGCGGTATTCATGGCATCCCGGAAATTATGGTGGCCTTAGAAGTACCACTCAATGACATAATAAACAACCGCGATGCCACGGGCCGGATTTCCAAATGGGATATCGATCTCCTCCCGTTCGACATAACATATAGACCACGGCTAGCCATTAAGTCGCAAGTACTGGCCGATTTCGTCGTCGAATGGACAGAAGCCAAACTCCCTAAAGAGTACAGCGCATACTCCAATTAGATCATGCACTTTGACGGCTCTAAAATGCTGGCTGGTCTGGGGGCTGGCGTCGTCCTGACGTCCCCCACCGGAGATAAAGTACAATACGTACTCCAATTACTATACACAGACTCCAACAACACAGCCGAATACGAGGCCCTGTTACATGGTCTCCGGATGGCAGTTTCCATGGGCATTTAATGCCTGGAGGTGCGTGGGGATTTGAACCTCACAATATCTCAAATAAATGGAGACTTCGATGCCAAGGATCCTAAAATGGCGGCATATCGCAATGCCATCCTCAAAATGTCACCTCGGTTCGAGGGGCTTGAATTCCACCATGTGGCTCGAGAAAACAATCAGGCGGCGGATATCCTCGCCCGTATCGGCACTAAGCGCGACCCTGTCCCACCTAACATCCTCCTGGAAAAGCTGTTTAAGCCATCCGTGGTATGGGAAGGGGACACCGGTAACAATAGCCCGGACCCGGCCACAACACCAGATACCGAACACTCTGACACAATCGGAGGCTCTGCCACCGAAATAACACCTTCAGCCCACGTGATAATGGCCGTCATCGCCCCGTGGACAGAACCACTCCTGGCCTACCTAACCAGGCAGGAACTACCCGAGGACCAAAATGAGGCACGCTGCATAGTGCGGCGATCTAAAGCCTACAAGGTCCACGAGGGAGAGCTTTATAAGAAAAGCACTACCGGAGTCCTTCAAAGGTGCATCTCCGAAGAGGAAGGGCGAAAGCTTTTGGCAGAAATCCATGCTGGACTCGGCGGCCACCACGCCGCAGCCCGGGCCCTTGTAAGCAAGGCCTTCTGTACAGGTTTCTACTGGCCGACGGCCTGAGCAGATGTACAGTATCTAGTCCAACGTTGCATCAGTTGCTAGCTTTTTGAAAACCAAAGCCATATGCCGCCTACCGCTCTCCAAAAAATCCCCATTACTTGGCCCTTTGCGGTCTAGGGGCTTGATATGGTCAGACCCCTCAAAGGGGAACCCATAAGAAAAAATACTTACTGGTCATGGTGGATAAGTTCATCAAATGGATAGAAGCCAAACCCGTTAAAATGGCTGAATCCGAACTGGTGATAGACTTCATATCTGGGGTTGTACACTGCTATGGCATCCCCCATAGCATCATCACTGACAACGGCATGAACTTTACAGCCGACGAGGTAAAACTTTGGTGCAGAAACATGGGCATCAAGCTCGATTATGCTTCTGTCTATCACCCGCAAACTAACGGTCAAGTCGAGCAAGCAAATGGTCTTATCATGAGCGGCATCAAACCCAGACTAGTGCGGTCCTTAAACGAATCAAACACGCACTGGGTAGAGGAGCTCGACTCCATACTATGGGGGTTGCGGACCACGCCGAATCGCACTACCGGATACACACTATTTTTTATGGTGTACGGCGTAGAGGCGGTTCTGCCTTGCGACATAATTCCTGACACACCTCGAGTGCGCATGTAGGGAGAAAAAGAGGCCGAGCTTGATCGGTGGGACAGTTTGGACGCCCTGGAGGAGGAGCGCGGCGTGGCAAAAGCCCGTTCCGCATTCTATCAGCAACAGGCTCGAAGGTAGCAAAGTAGAGAAGTACGGGCCAAAACCTATAACCTTGGCGAACTAGTTCTACGCCTGCCGGAAAATAAAAAGAACAAACTCAAGCGCAAATGGGAAGGTCCCTTCATTATTGACCAGGTTCTGACTGGTGGAGCGTACCGTCTGCGGGATGCATCGGACAATCGACTCGAGCCAAACCCATGGAACGCAGCCAGACTCCGAAGATTCTACGCCTAGTGCTGGACTCTATGTTCGTCTCCTTTCCCCCGTCAATTTTTTGCATATCCGTCATCTGTCTTTTCTCTCTTTCTCTTTTCTTTTTTCTTCTCCTCAAGGACTTAAAAGGCTCACTTGTGTCTTAACTACACAATCTTGACGCGCTAACCGCGCTCATTATACCTGGGTGCTTCCTATACAGATGCTTAATATAACTATTTTTCTAGGCTTTATGCCCTACACATGTGTTATTCTTCCGCATGTACCTTTTTTTGCCATTATATGCATCGATATGACTTAAGTTTTGGCCAAGATGGGTTGCCTGGCTCTTGTATTTATGCCCTACGTTCCCGTTAATTCGGCTAGGGCAGAAGGGGATCACCTCTGCGATTGTTACTGCCGGGTCAGCTGGATGTGTACCTCAGACTGGGTGAAGCTGAAAGCTAGCGTTCTTAAGGGAATATTCAGTCGGTGAACAAAACATGACTTTTATTTATTTTGATACATGCCCCCAGATGTTTATAGTCTGCGTCTCTTTTCGCAGTTCTTGCATGCACATTAGGGCATGCATACCCAGGGAAAGGAACCCTTAACGGAACTATTCTCCCTCTCTGGTGGGCTACACAGGTGAGGCCAGGTCATCTCTCTCTGTCTTTCTATTTCTCTTACTGTTTTCCATTTTTATTCCTCTGTTTTGATTTAGTTTCTAAACCAAATCATTTTTGTAGCTTCTGAAAATTATCATGTGGCCTGATACAACATATTCAGAGCCACTCACAAGTTTTCAGAATTATTGGAGTTATAAAAGTATTTATAGGAATTTATATCTCCAATTCAAATCAAGTATTGACTTAATTCAAAGACCCAAATAATTATTTCTGTGATTCCAAAAATATTGGTTTGAATTTTACCTCTTGCCAATATTTTCAGAAATGAACAGGAACATTTTCTTGGGTTTATTTGAAGCAATTTTTTTAATGTTGATCGTTTTAGAAATGATTTCTGAGGCTTTCCACTTTCCCCAATTCAACTTTCAGAAATTAACATGATGCAAGAATATTGATGCAAGGACAAGCAGTGACTAGGAAGGGATGTGACAACTCACCCCCACTATACAAGAATCTCGTCCCGAGATTCAAGACGTGAGGTAAGGTAAAAGGTGGTCGCAAAACTATCACAATCCTCATGATCGATTTGCCCTTCTGGTAGCTATTGATACATTGCATCATAATGATCTTGTTGTCCTTGCCTTCGAGATTTTGGTCCAGCACGGTGGTGACAGAAAGAAGCTCTACAGAAATTGATCTTCTCAAAGATCGAACAACTCAAGATCAACTCACGGAATGAGACATAGATACATCTCACGAGCTGAGACGCAAAGCACACATCAGGAGTGATGGAAAGAGGTAGATGACAAGGTTCTACTGGTAGGAAAAAAATCCCATGCTGAAGAGGGTGGGGCAAGATCTCAAGATTGCGATGAAATAATCACCATGATTCCAAAATGGGGCACCTTAGGGAAGGTGACACGTAGAATTATTCCTTTGAGTGGCAAAAAGAATTACTTTTGATCCATAGATCATTGAAACTCTTCATACCAGCCTGAGGCAATTCATAATGGATCGTTTAAAGGAGTTCGAAGGAATGACATACTCGGGCTAGAATGGATGATGTGAACTACCTTGTTGAAGACAACGCAAGGGATGATTTTGCTTGCGCGTGATCTCAAGAACTTGAGCATTTCCATATTTATCAAGGTTCTACCAACATCCGAGTCGAGGATCCTGGCAACACATCTTACTACCTTGACGAATAGTGATGGACAATGCAGATGCATAGAAAGACAACCCTTTCTCAGATTTCACCTTAGCGAGGCCAAGGGAATGAAATCTGGATGATCGACCGAGAGACATTTAGCACTTCTCTTCTAATGTTCTTCTTGATGTACTGGTTACGATGGTCATGCTTTAAAGCATCAACATAGCCATCAAGTAGTGGTCGGACTTCGGAATACAAAGGATCCATAAGGAACAACTTCTGGAGTAAATCCTACAAAATCCTTATGGGGAGGTGGCCAACTTCTTCAATCAAGATACTGCAATATTAGGTCTTCCGACTGGGTGTGTCACGACATCCACTTTACCGAGTTACACAGAGACCAATATTATAGTTCTTGGGAAAAATGTTCCAACCATCATATCTGCCTGAGATTCAGATCTGGTTGGTGTCAGGATATTCCAGACTCATGGAGTCTAGAAAGAAAAATGATAGTTTGCAACACAATTCAACGAGAACGACGTTACGAGATTCTCGGGAAATGGACTACGGTAGTAAGCTCCAAAATATGAGCTGGTTTTGCTACAAACAGGTGAACACGTTGTCCGAGACAAGCGTGACCACATGGTAGTCTTATAATAAAATACTACCAAGTTCAGGTTGGGGAAGCGTCATCGAGGATAACGAAGTCCTGACATAAGTCATCATTCTTAAGAAGGAACTTCTTCTCCTTGAACAAATCAATCAGTGGCTTAGTGTGCTAGGAAACACATATAGAATGGAGGCGGCCAACCTATCAAACCATAGAGTACTTCACACATATGCGTGACTAACTTGGGAAGATTCTAGAGGAAACAAAAACAATCTTTCTCGAATCCACGGCGACAACTTGCACCAAATACACATGAATTAGAGGAAGTCACTTCTTTCATCCACGCATAAGCTTCATGAACGGAACACGAAGGCATTGCTTACAAAATTCTCAACACTAGGTTGATGTTCAACATGAATCATGGGGAAGACAAAATGCTGCTGATGGGCTCAACAACAACTCATCGGAATTTCCATATCACTGGACTTCCACCATTATGTGAACAATGCGATAGTATTGGTCAGACCAAAAGATGTAATGGTGTATGCTCGAGGGATCATCCACGGGTAAGACAACACTACGAACATCGTTGGTTCTGATTTGACTTGACAATAGCCCATACTCAAGTCAAAGTTTTGACAAGGCAATAGCTCCAACAACTGATCACGAGGGCCAATCAATGGAGATATCATCTTTCTTCAACACACACACACAGAAGATATCCCTTAGAGATGAACTAAGTTAAGCAAAACTTTATCTTCCTGCTCTCCAAGTTGTTGTCTAGCTCAACCAACTAGCTCAGGGATATCCAACACAGATTCTTGGAGAATGGGTGGTTTAGAGGAAAACCAACATGATCACGAACTCAACATAGCGGTCAGGTGACAACCGGGTAATACTTCCGAGAAGATCTTCGGAAAATCATGAACCACCGATATGTTACTAAGCTCGAGAACAACCTTGCTTTTTAGGGCAAGATGATATGATCAAAAGAGTGAGGGATTGACATAATCCTAACTCATTGATCAAGGAGTGTACCAAAAATAAGGACTAGATAGCACGATCAATCTTAGGATGATGATTTAATAACCAACACGCTAAGAATGAGAATATTGTCCATTAACTACCAAGCAACGAGGTTGCTAGGAGTATGGATTTCACACATCATAGTTCACTTGTCGGCATTCCGGTTATGGCAACACGGGACCGAGGAATGAACGATGATGGCGAGAGTATCACTGCATCAAGAATTCATAAGAGAAGGTGCAACTCTCATGACGTTCCTGACATAAAAGTGGGTAATACTTCAGGGTAGAACATAATCAAAGCTTGATTGCATTTGATCTGCGGAATACAACTGCTTTGACCCAATCCTAGAAATGGATGAGGTACTGGATTTGTTTCTCCTAGTCATTCTGAACTAGAATGGCTTGACGGACCACAAGAATAAGAGGTATCGATGAGCATGAATGCAAGACATGCTCTTAACTATCAAGTGATAGACGGAGATCATGATACAACTAAAGAGAGGGACATCTCAAAGGAACATATTAACTTTCTGAGTTGTGGATGCATGGATTAGTATGCCGAGCAAGCTCAACATTTCTTCTGGATAACCCATGCAGAAAGGTAGAACTGGCAGATTCACAATGTAGAACAAAGAACTCATCAAGAGCACTCTGATTGTGATCTTTTGATCCAACAAACTTCTGCCATAAGTGGTTCATAGTATTTGGAAGAAGGAAATACCACGGACCTCGAGGACTAATGCAAAGGTTACTAATAACCTAAAGGAACGAGCAAACACTATCAACATGAAGTAAGTAGGGTGAATCTCGGGTTCAAAAACCCAGGAATAGAATGCCTACTAACTAAATGGCATCACGGGATGCTTTCAAGAATGATGGCTAGAACCATCACACTGGGGATACGGAAGCATTGCTAAATTCTCGAGGACACCTAGGGTCATAATACTAACTCCAACATACACGTCAAGGCAACGGAGTACCTCAACACACCGATTAGTGTGCTTAATCTGGCCCAAAAATACAACGGGGACATGGAGGAAAGATTTGCAAGTGCATCAGACTATTTAGATACCTAGGATGACTCGGACAACATAACGGCTGTAAATGCTCAAAATGATTTGAGACATCCTGCAAAATGGTGGCATAACCACTCAACATCACAATATCAAGGTTCTGAGGCCTGCTATGAACATATGGAAGTAGTAGGAACTGAACTGAGGCTTGAACTCAACAATCCTAGGCAACTATAGTTTAGCAACACGTCATCCTAAGAGATAGAAGAGAAGCCTAGCTCTTAATCCCCGTAGAAAGGAAGAGGTTCGCTCAGATCAGAAGGGCATAAGGTATAAGAAGTAAAAAGAGCCTTACGTTCCCTTCCACAATCAATTCCCTTATATAACTAAAGCATTCCTAGACACAACTTCGACCAGTTTGGCTCGGTAATCCTACAGGCAGTCAGGCTTTGATACCAACGCTGTCAGGACCCCGATTCCAAGTCACATCGATCTAGCCGGTAACACCTCATATCACTTCGCGGCCTCATGCACGGTATTCCCACGGGTGTCGCCTTACCATGGCCCGGGACCGTTTGCGCCTTTTGGCTCACGTATATGATAGTGTTGCTAGCATCCATATGACAAAGAACCCGGTCCGACATGGCTAGTCGTGAACCCAAAGCGGCACTAACCTATGGGGACAGGCATACATGGATCAACCTCGAGCATGCCGGTCGGCAGCGTGTGAATCCGGGCTGTAGCACTGGGCTAACAGGACTCCGGTGAACCGGGCTGTAGCAGGCTAGGCAGGACTCCGGATGTCACCGCGTGACATTTCCCTGAAGGGACAGACATAGGAACGAAGTGAAACACATGCCGCCCAGTCTAGTGTCCTGAGCAGTAGTGCTGGGCTAGCAGGACTCCGGTGAACCGGGCTGTAGTGGACTACTATGGCTCAACGAGGCACTAGACTACATTTCCCCATAAGAGAGGCTGCCAAGGATAGACAACTAGATTGTCGAATCCCACACATAGAAAGCATTTCAATCATACATACAATATGCTCGATATGTGTAAATACAACATGGCATCACAACATAACTCTACGACTCCAGTATGTATTCATTAGGCTCCGAGGAGCGAGATATTACAAACATGGGTCTCATGACCCAACATACAGAGCATACAAGCAACAAGCACATGCGGAAGCTTAACATGTCTGAGTACAGACATCTACAAAAGAAAAAGGCTGAGAAGCCTGACTATCCACTAGATCCTGCCGAGGGCACAAGATCGTAGCTGAGGTAACAAGCTAAACGTCGAAGTCCACGCGGAACTACTAGCGAGACTGATGTCTCTCTGCAAAATATAAAATAGGCAAACGTGAGTACAAATGTACCCAGCAAGACTTACATCAGAACTAGCTACGTATGCATCGGTATCAACAAAGGGGTAGTGGAGTTTAACTGCAGCAAGACAGCTTTGACTGGGTGGCTATCCTGAACTACGACTCCAAGCAACTCTTTTGAGGTGGCGCACACGAGTCCACATATTCACCATATCAATACACCACTATGGATCCGCTCCCGTCTACCTATGATAAGGCCATCCATAGCACTCACACGTATCTTGCGAGTTCTAGAGTATCCACTTCCACTTGTCTATGAACTATTATAGGCAACCTAGAAGTCCTTTACCGCGGACGCAGCTATTCGAATAGATTGTTTATAACCCTGCAGGGGTGTACTTCGTCATACATGTTTCCACCACTTAGCGTCTGCACACGACATGTGCTCGGCAGACTTCAAGCGAAAGCCGACGTGGGTGTAGACCACGACCTGACTAATCGCACAAGTCTCTAGTCCAGGTTTATCGCCTATTCGGGTTCCATCCGCAAGGAAATCCGTCCGGGGTGTCCTCAACGGCCCCAAACGATGTGTACACGGTCCCGAGACGCCAAACAAGCGCCCGACATACCCAGCCATAGTGTATCTACCGCATCATAGCCCACCCCTAGGGTCAGCGCTACGCACGGCCGCCAACACATAACCTACAAACACCAGAAACTAGTTGCAACTCCTGGACAGAGGACGAGAGGGGTCAATAAGTCGAGCGAGGTCATATTTCAGGGCCCAATGTGTGGTAGTAGTTGTTTCATGGATCACAAACACAGAACTCAGTTCCTGAGGACGGTTTCAGTGAGACAACCCACCATATACTCCTACATGGCCTCTCACCGCTACCTTTACCAAATCGTGTTCACTCACTTAGCTCACACACAGTAGGACATGTTCACACACCTCCGATTCATCCCCGATGAACCAGACCTGACTCAACTCTAGGCAGTAGCAAGCATGACAAACAAGCATGAATGAGTAGGCACATCAGGGCTCAAACAACTCCTACTCATGCTAGTGGGTTTCATCTATTTACTGTGGCAATGGCAGGTCATGCAGAGGAAAGGGATTCAACTACCGCAACATGTAATAGTTGAATCGTTGTTGTCCTAATGCAGTAAAAGAGAGCAGGAGCGAGAGAGTGGGATTGTATCGGAATGAACAAGGGGGTTTTGCTTGCCTCGCAGTTCTGAAGATATTATAGTTCTTCATCGGTGTCATCGAACTCATCGTCGGAAGCACATCTATCGAGAGGGGACAAATACCGGCAACAAAGAAGGAGAGCACAATCAATGCAATGGACAATATGATGCATGATCATGACATGTCAATATGCTGTGTTTTGAGCTAATGCAACTAGCAACATGTTAAATGGAGTTGGTTTGAACCCTAGGTTCAATTCAAACTCCATATGTGAGGGTTTAAATGCCATTCATATGATTTGGCCTAAACAGCAGCCATAAGTCGTTCTAACATGCATTAAAATTGTACAGATGGATAGATTGGATTTTTCTGATCATTTTTCTTATATAATTTATTTCATTTGGAGTTACGGTTGAATTTCTATGATTTTTAGAAGTTTTGGGTATTTTCTGAAAATAAATAAATCATTTCTGACTTATTTAAAATCCCAGAAGCATATACTGCGTCAGCATGACGTCGGGGTGACGTCAGCAGGTCAAAGGAATCGACCAGGTCAAACCTGACCAGTGGGACCCACTGGTCAGTGACCCAGTCAACTAACTAAGTTAGTTAGCCCTAACTAACTGGGCTGTGCCCACTAGTCAGTGACTAACCTAACAAACCTAAATAGGATTAGCCCTAACTAACTTAGTTAGCTGGGCGGGTCCCGCATGTTAGTAGCTAAGCTAAATTAGCTAGGTTTAGTTAATCCTAATCTAGGTTAGTTAGCAGGGAGGCCCCACCTGTCATTGAGATAGGGGAGGTCAAACCCCTTGGTCAACTGGGGCTAACGCGCCGGTGTTTAGCCGCTGGCAGCAGCAGACGCGGTGGAGGGTGCGGGATTTGCACTCCGGCGACCAGAATGACGGCGGAGGCCATCTATGTGAAGCTGGGGAGCTGCCGCATCAAGTGGTGCAAGTTGCTGGACACGGGGACGCCGTAAACGACGCCGGCGAGCTCGACAGCGGTGGCCGGAGTTCGGCTATGCACGGGAAAGCGGCTGCAGCAAGCAAACACGCGAGCTAAAGCGCGGGCAAGGCACTACGTGATGCGGCGACGTCGTTTGGCACGTTGGCGCGACCAAATCGGCATCGGAGCGGCGCCGGCAAAGAGCCCGAGCGGCGTTAAGCTCGGTCAGCAAGGAGTCGGCAGTTTGGGCTTGAAATAATGGCGGGGAGGAGGGGGATTCGGAGCAGGAGCTCATTGGGGTCACGTAGAGCAGCTCGGTGGGCTCGGGGACGGGTTGGTGATGGTGTGCGGTCGCCGACGATCTCGGCGGAACGAGGTTGAAGGAGACGGCGTGGCCAGTGTTTTAGGGCTTCCGGCGTCACGCGGCTCGGTGAGGAGGAAGAGGGGGTCAGGGCGGAGCACGGCGACACGTCGGAGAGGCGCAGGGGATGTGGTGGCTGCGTCTATGGCGAGCGGAGGCGACGGGCGTACTCGGGTGCGTGCGAGAGAGAGAACAGAGGAGGGGGATGAGCTCGAGGGAGTGAGCGAGAGGGGCCAGGGGGTGTGTGGCGACGTCCTGGGCGTTGGGGCAGCGACGAGAAGCAGGACGTGGCCAGGCGCGTGGGCAGGCGCGTCGGGCACACGCCCTCCTGCCTACTGGCAGGAGGTTGAAGACGATGGCGGCTTTGGTGGTGGGCTGGGCTGACTTTGCCCAGCGGGGCTGCTACGGTGGTGGGCCGGCCTCTCTGGTGGGCTACACAGGTGAGGCCAGGTCAGCTCTCTCTGTGTTTCTATTTCTCTTACTATTTTCTATTTTTATTCCTCTGTTTTGATTTACATTCTAAACCAAATCATTTTTGTAGCTTCTGAAAATTATCATGTGGCCTGATACAACATATTCAGAGCCACTCACAAGTTTTCAGAATTATTGGAGTTATAGAAGTATTTATAGGAATTTATATCTCCAATTCAAATAAGTATTGGCTTAATTCAAAGACCCAAATAATTATTTCCGTGATTCCAAAAATATTGGTTTGAATTTTACCTCTTGCCAATATTTTCAGAAATGAATAGGAACATTTTCTTGGGTTTATTTGAAGCAATTTTTTTAATGTTGATCATTTTTAGAAATGATTTCTGAGAATTTCCACTTTCCCCAATTCAACTTTCATAAATTTAAACATGATGCAAGGACAAGCAGTGACTAGCTAGGGATGTGACACCTCGGCAGCATAATGACAGACATCCTCACAGTGGTGGGTGAAGGATTCCAGTTGACCCCAGGGAACCAGGCTTTGACACGAGATCTATTCTCGTTCAGGGCCTAGTCGACAGAAACAGAGCTCACAGAGAAGACCGCGACAGGGATTTTCCAACCAGCAGCAGAGTGCATGTCTTAGCTCCAGAGTGCTTCAGCAGAGCCATAAGGGCTGCGATGATTCCTCCCAATTTCAGATTGGCGACTGGAGTTAGTAAGTTCACTGGTGAGTCCAAGCCTGACACTTGGCTTGAGGATTACCGAGTGGCTGTACAGATTGGTGGTGGCAACGATGAAGTGGCCATGAAGCATCTCCCTTTGATGTTAGAGGGCTCGACCAGAGCATGGCTGAATCAGTTAGCGCCTGGTAGTATTTATACTTGTGAAGATTTTGCCCGAGTGTTTGTCAGAACATTTGAAGGTACTTGCAAACGGCCGGCAAGGCTGACAGAATTACAGTGTTGCATTCAGAAACCAAATGAAACTTTGAGGGATTATGTCCAGAGATGGATCACACTGCACCACGCAGTCGAGAATGTGTCAGATCACCAAGCAATTTGTGCCTTCAAAGAAGGCGTTAAGTATCGGGAGTTGAATCTGAAGTTCGGTCGGACAGGAGATATGACTCTGACTCGGATGATGGAGATTGCCACCAAGTACGCCAATGGTGAAGAAGAAGACCGACTCCGGAGTGGCAAGCACAAAACAGTCGCCCACGAAATCGGAGGAGGGAACTCCAGTCGGAAGCAGAAGCACAAGGCCGAGCCAGCTGCTCCTGGAGAAGCCTTAGCCGTGACTCAAGGAAAGTTCAAAGGGAAACCCAAAGGATCGTGGAGCCCCAAGAAAGTAAAAGATCAAGATGGAAATGATGTGCTAGATTTACCATGCCACATTCACACCAAGAAAGATGAAGAGGGTAATTTCATTTATCCAAAACATACCACTCGACAGTGTCGACTCCTAATCCAGCAATTCTGAGAGAAACAACCCAAGGAAAAGGAGAAGGAAGCGGACAAAGTCGAGGATGAGGAAGAGGACGATGATGGTTACCCCCACGTCAATTCCACTCTGATGATTTTCGCTGATGTTGAGAGTAAGAGTCGACTGAAAGTCATCAACAGAGAAGTGAACATGGTCGCCTCGGTGACACCCAGTTATTTGAAGTGGTCTCAGACTACCATTACATTCGACTAGTACGATCACCCAGCGCATATAGCCACCACTGGAAGGCAAGCGCTGGTGGTCAACCCAGTAGTCGAAGGCACTCGATTGACTAAGGTTCTGATGGATGGTGGCAGTGGTCTGAATATACTGTATGTAGAGACGTTGAAAGGAATGGGCATTCCGATGTCCAGACTCAGTGAAAGAAACATGAGTTTCCATGGAGTTATTCCTAGCAAGAAGTCCGCGTCACTCGGCCAGATTGCCCTTGATGTAGTTTTCGGCGATTCCAAGAATTTCCGCAAAGAAAAGTTGACATTTGAAGTTGTAGACTTTTAGAGCGCTTATCATGCTATTCTGGCAGGCCAGCTTATGCATGTTTTATGGCTCGACCATGTTACATGTACCTCAAATTGAAGATGCCTGGTCCTAAAGGGGTGATCACTATCACTGGCAATCGAAAGAAGGCAGAACAATGCTTCCAGAAGGGCTCAAAGATCGCCGATGCACAGATGGCAGTAGTGGAATTGCAGGAGTATCAAAAAAATGCAGATCTGAGTGATTTGTTGCGAGCTAAGAAGGCAGCCATAGATTCAGCATTCCAGTCGTCTGGTGAAACGAAGCCGATTCACATTCACCCGACGGATCCCAATGCCGCTCCGACTCACATTTCAACAACACTCGACTCCAAATAGGAAGAATCGCTCATCCAGTTCCTCCCTGAGAACTGGGACATCTTCGCATGGAAACCTTCTGACATGCCAGGTGTTCCTAGGGGACTGGCTAAGCATCGTTTGTGAGTCGACCCAAGAGTGAAACCAGTCAAAGAACATCTTTGACGGTCCGTCGTACAGAAGAGAAAGGCAATAAGTGAAGATGTGGCTCAACTTCTAGCAGCTGAGTTTATCCGAGAGATTTACCACTCCGAGTGGTTAGCGAATGTTCTCATGGTCCCAAAGAAGGACGACTCACTTCGCATGTGCATCGACTTCAAACATATCAATCGGGCCTGCCCGAAAGATCACTTTCCTCTCCCTCGCATCGACCAAATAGTCCACTCGACTGCGGGGTGTGAGCGTTTGTCCTTTTTGGACGCTTATTCCGGGTATCATCAGATCCGTCTGTATGGACCCGATGAGATAAAAACAGCTTTATCACCCCATTCGGGTGCTTCTGTTATGTCACTATGCCATTCGGTTTGAAGAACGCTGGATCCACATTCATGCGGATGATTCAGAAGTGCTTGCTCACTTAGATCAGTCGGGATGTGGAAGCATACATGGATGGCATTGTGGTCAAGTCACGTAAAGGTTCCGACCTACTGGCTAACCTTGCTGAAACCTTTCCCAACCTCAGAAGGTATGATATCAAGCTTAATCCATCAAAGTGCACGTTTGGAGTTCCAGGCGGAAAATCACTCGGTTTTCTCGTTTCCGAACGAGGGATCGACGCTAACCCAGAGAAAATGGGTGCCATACTCCGGATGAAATGCCCTGTGCGTGTGCATGATGTCCAGAATCTTACTGGTTGTTTGGCCGCCCTCAATCGATTCATTCCTCGCCTCGGTGAAAAGGAACTGCCTCTTTATCGACTGATGAAGAAGTCAGATAAGTTCGAGTGGACTCCTGAAGCTGATGAAGCATTTGCAGAGCTTAAAGCCCTGCTTTCCACCCAGCCGGTGCTTGCTGCTCCAATCAGCAAAGAGCCTTTACTGCTTTACATTGCAGCCACTGGGCAAGTCGTCAGTACAACACTTACGGTCGAGCGGGAAGAAGGAAAAGCCTACAAAGTTCAGTGCCCAGTATACTACGTTTCTGAAGTTTTGACCCCGTCAAAGCAAATATATCCACATTATCAGAAGCTTGTTTATGGGATATATATGACCACGAAGAAGGTTGCACATTACTTCTCCGATCACTCCATTATAGTCGTCAACGACGCTCCATTATCAGAGATTCTGAACAACGGATATGCAACTGGTCGAGTGGCAATGTGGGCTATTGAACTCCTTCCCTTAGATATCAAGTTCGAGGCAAAGAAAGCTATCAAGTCCCAAGCAATAGCAGATTTCCTCGCGAGTGGATCGAACAACAACTGCCGACTCAAGTTCACTCGGAGCACTGGACCATGTTCTTTGATGGTTCCAAGATGCTGAATGGTTCCGGTGCTGGGGTGGTACTAGTATCCCCCTGAGTTGGCAAGCTCAGATATGTCCTCCAGATTCACTTTGATTCCTCCAATAACGAAGCAGAATATGAAGCACTCTTGTATGGGTTGCGTATGGCCATCTCACTCGGCGTCCGTCGCCTCATGGTCTATGGCGACTCAGATTTGGTAGTCAATTAAGTGATGAAGGAGTGGGCGTCAGAAGCCCAGCCATGACTGGTTACTGCAACACGGTGAGGAAGTTGGAAAAGAAGTTTGAGGGGTTAGAGCTCCATCATATACCCCGACTGAAAAATCAAGCAGGAGATGATTTAGCAAAGATAGGCTCCAAGAGAGAAGCTATTCCCAGTAATGTGTTCCTGGAGCATATTCATGCACCTTCAGTTCAAGAAGATCTCTTCGCTGAAGAGCCCCCGCAGCCTAAGAGTGCCTTAGATCCGACTGAAGTTGAGGTCCCAGCTGTGGTCGACTTGATCATGGAGGTGTTGGTCATCACTCCCGATTGAACAGTGCCATACATTGCATATATCCTTAGGAAAGAGCTCCCAGAGAATGTAGAAGAGGCTCAACAGATCGTCCGTCGATCCAAAGCCTTTACTGTAATAAGAGGAAAAATGTTTAGAGAAAGTGCAACTGGGTTAGCCAGAAATGCATAACGCCAGAAGAAGGTCGAGTGATCCTCCACGACATCCATTTGGAGACCTGTGGTCACCATGCGTCCTCTCGGACCATTGTGGCTAAAGCATACCGAGCTGGATTTTATTGGCCACGAGCAAATGAAATGGCGAAAGATATAGTCGACAGATGTGAAGGCTGCCAGTTCTACTCCAATATGTCGCACAAACCTGCATCAGCCCTGAAGACCATTCCACTCGCCTGGCCCTTTGCTGTTTGGGGATTGGACATGGTTGGTCAACTGAAGGAGTGGGTTCACTCACGTGCTTGTAGCAGTCGACAAGTTTACCAAATTGATCGAAGCCAAGCCTATTAAGAATCTTGAAGCTAGTACTGATGTCCTCAGAGAGTTGACATTCAGGTATGGGGTTCCGCACAACATCATCACTAACAACGGATCGAACTTCGATTCTGATGAGTTCAGAACCTTCTGCGCCTCACAAGGCACACGAGTCAACTATGCTTCAGTCGCCCATCCCCAGTCGAATGGACAAGCAGAAAGAGCAAATGGCCTGATTCTCAAAGGACTGAAACCCCGACTGATGTGAGATCTCAAGCACGCAGCGAGCGCCTGGGTTGATGAACTTCCATCAGTTCTTTGGGGATTGAGGATAACTCCCAATCGGTCGACTGGCCGAACTCCATTCTTCTTGGTCTATGGAGCTGAAGCTGTTCTACCTAGTGACTTGCTTCATAATGCACCACGAGTTGAGCTCTTCTCTGAAGATGAAGTAGAACAAGCTCGGCAAGACGCAGTTGACCTCCTAGAGGAGGAAAGAGAGATGTCCTTGATCCGGTCGACCATTTATCAGCAAGACTTGCGTCGATTCCACGCTAGACACGTGAAGGGTCGAGCCTTTCAAGAAGGTGACTTGGTTCTTCGAGTGGATCAGCAGAAACCACACAAGCTCACCCCAGCTTGGGAAGGTCCCTTCATTGTCACCAGAGTGCTCCACAATGGAGCATACCACCTTTACAATGTCAAGCATAAGAAGGACGAGCCACGAGCTTGGAATGCGGAGCTGCTCCGCCCCTTTTATACTTAAGTACTCATTCAAATAAAATGTAATAAGAAATACCTTTGTAATTTTTTTATAAAGACAAGAGCTTTACAATCCTCTTGAATGATTGTTGTTGCTTTTATTTGCGTCTGAAGTCCCCCATTGGGTGACTTAGCTGTGAATCCGTTTCGCCTAAGTTCAAAAGAAAATCCTACCGAGTGGTGAGCAAGCCTCTCACTCGGGGGCTTAGCTGCGAATCCGTTTCGCATAAGTTTGTAAAATCCTACTGAGTGGTGAGCAAGCCTCTCACTCGGGGGCTTAGCTGCGAATCCGTTTCGCCTAAGTTTGTAAAATCCTACCGAGTGGTGAACAAGCCTCTCAGTCGGGGGCTTAGCT